>NC_137181.1:5732500-5810000 GCF_951804945.1 Podarcis cretensis
TTCAGTTCAACAATTACTTTGATAAAATACATATCCTGTTATGTGCAAATGTCTTTGGATACCTATTGGGTCCATAAATTACCATGTAGCATATATCCAACACAAAAAACAGCGACAATTTGTTGTTGACAAAGGACAGCTGGAGATATAAAGGGCCCCATTACCTTCAGTAGCTTAAAGGTAAAGGTAAAGGGACCCCTGACCATTAGGTCCAGTCGTGGCCAACTCTGGGGTCGCAGCGCTCATCTCGCTTTATTGGCCGAGGGAGCCTGCATACAGCTTCCGGGTCATGTGGTCAGCATGACTAAGCCACTTCTGGCGAACCAGAGCAGCGCACGGAAATGCCGTTTACCTTCCCGCCAGAGTGGTACCTATTTAATTACTTGCACTTTGACGTGCTTTCGAACTGCTAGGTTGGCAGGAGCAGGGACTGAGCAACGGGAGCTCACCCCGTCGTGGGGATTTGAACCGCTGACCTTCTGATCGGCAAGCCCTAGGCTCTGTGGTTTAACCCACAGCACCACCCACGCCACCTCTTCAGTAGCTTAAAGGTAAAGGCACCCCTGCCCGTACGGGCCAGTCTTGCCAGACTCTAGGGTTGTGCGCTCATCTCACTCTATAGGCCGGGAGCCAGCGCTGTCCACAGACACTTCCGGGTCACGTGGCCAGCGTGACAAGCTGCATCTGGTGAGCCAGCGCAGCACACGGAAACGCCGTTTACCTTCCCGCTGGTAAGCGGTCCCTATTTATCTACTTCCACCCGGGGGTGCTTTCAAACTGCTAGGTTGGCAGGCGCTGGGACTGAACAATGGGAGCGCACCCCGCCGCGGGGATTCGAACCGCCGACCATGCGATCGGCAAGTCCTAGGCGCTGAGGTTTTACCCACAGCGCCACACGCGTCCCCCTTCAGTAGCTTAGGGCCTCATTAAACTTAAATCTGGCCCTGGCTGTCAGCCGCCTGCATCTCGTTCTCACTTTTGCCATTGTAGAACTCAGCAGAGACGATGACAAATCTAGAAACAATTGGTTCAACCTGCCACTGGCTCTGGCGCCACCTACTGTTGGTCTCCCTCCCTTCCACCCAATGGCCATTCAAGGGTTACCAGAAGGGAACCTATTCTGAACTCACGTCCATCTTGCCTAGCAAGAAGCTTGGAAGTCCCACTAATCTTATCAGTGAAAGAATTTGCCTGATTTCCCTCTTGCTCCCTCCCCCCCTCTGCTATGCACACCATTTTATGGGGATCAGATCTTGAAATGGGTTATATGCCGGTCTCCGAACTACAGATGTTACAGTTCAAGATGGCGGCTCTCCAGAGACGTCAATCTGTTCTAAGAAAGTCTGCTAGCAGTTCTCTCTCTCGGAGAAAGCAACTACCCGGCATTCCACGACTCAGCCTGCTTCACCCCATGGAGCGATTTCATTGGGAAAATCATCACCGCTCATGGCAATCCATTTCTCTTTCCCCTCCCCCGCAATTTCTATTTTCAATTTTCACTACGGAATTCCTTTGCTCCAACAAAAGAACTTTAACAAACAGCCTGGCCATTAAAAAAAGGTAAATATAGCTCGTCCCTTTTGGGGAGGGAATATTTCAACATTTATTATTTCTCGAAGGGGAAACATGTTTTAACGGGATGGCAAAATATCAAGGGGTCATTAGACAAAAGCGAGGGACGGGGGTTGGGGTTGGGGGGGGCTGTGCCGTAAACAAAACCAATGAAACAAACTCTTATTTATATTTGCGTTTATAAGCCTATTTGTGTGTATGCTCATATTTGTTCTGGAACTCGCCAGCTTCGTTTGGCGAGTTCAAAGCCGTCGGCACTCCAACGCGGCAGATAATAGACCCCTTTTCTTGCTTGCACACTCTCCTAACCCCCATAATGAGCCAACCCTGAATGGTTTTCTTTTTAAATAGACTCTTGTAATCCTTTATTAACGGACTTTGCGGGAAAATAAGGCACAATACCGACAGGCAGTGCCAACCACTCCTGGCACAGTTCAGTACTGGCCAGCTCTGAATGCTACTTCCCCCCCACTGGTAAAATCCAAAAGTCTCCTTTAGTTTTGGCTGTGAACCACGATGGCTCGATAGGAGGCAAGTAGGGTGTCGAGGATACAAAGGTCTATGTCACCTTTCGCTTATTGGACAGCAGGGCATCAGATACCCATGAAAGCAAGGGTACAAAATTCATCTACACAGAAGCGCTGGAGGAAAAGAGTTCTTGACACCTGTCTGTTTGGCCCTCTGAACCTGAGCATAAGAACCCAAGAACAGTTTGGCAGAATTCTACTTGTAGCTGGCTAAAAACAATCCCTTGATTCTTTTCACACGTACTGCTGTCGAGTCAGATTTCGCCCATCCGGCACCTGTGCATCTGATTCTTCCTTAAATGCAGGATTTTTAGATTCGCCTCTGCCAAAATTCACCTTGTTAATTCAGGCCCGGTTCTACATTCTGTCCATTCTTATTCAATTTATTTATATCCTTAGTTCCAAGTTATGTCTGTTATCTGCTCTTGATTGTGCCAACGCCGACTTTGCTTCTCAACAAGTAATTCCGTCTTGTGTTTTAGGGGTTGTTTTTAAAAGTCTGGAATGGATTAATCCATTTTGCATTACTTTCTATGGAAAATCGTGCCTTGGCTTTGGAACGCTTTGGTTTTGGAACAGACTTCCGCAACAGATTAAGTTTGGGAACCAAGGTACCACTGTACTGATTGAAACCTGTGGCTCATCTGGCTCAGCATTTCCTACACTGATTGACAGCTGTTCGTCAGGGTTACAGACAGTCCGACATGAAGATGGCAGAGATTGGCATCAGGGCCCTTTGTGCCAAAGGATTTTGGAAGGTTCTCCTTTTAAAGTTCTTTCCATAGGCACAGGGAATCTCTGTGCTGCTCTGCTTCTGCTGTGAGTCATCCTATATATGTTTGTCTTTTGGTACCAGGAAAGGGGCTGGAGAGAAACATTGCAACTAACTATCATCTGATTCTCATTACCGCTCTTCTGCAAATATAATGAATGGTTTTTCTAGGGACCTCGTCAAAACTCTGTCAGAAACACAGCTGCTTCGGAGGGGGGAGAAACATCACTCTGGCACCAGATCATAATGTGTGCCATTTATATAGGAAGCAAAGCTAGTTTGCTCATACGTACAAAATGACCTTCTCAGAGCGAGGTTCCACTGAGCCCAGCATCTTGATTCCGACAGAGGACAGCTGGGTTCCCTAGGGAAGTTTCGAAACCGGGGCTGAACGAGAGCAAGGTTTCTCGGTCGACTTGTCCACTGCGTCCAGAAATCACAGGCATGACACCTCTGGAAGCTGCTTCAGTTATTCCTTTTTGTGAATGAAAAATGGGGCTAGAAATGAGGAACAGCTGAGGGAGTGGGGTATATTCAGCCTGGAGAAGAAGAGGACTGAGAGACAGGGCCAGATTTAGGGTTTCATGAGGCCCTAAGCGGGTGGCGCTGTGGGTTAAACCACAGAGCCTAGGACTTGCCGATCAGAAGGTCGGCAGTTCGAATCCCCGCGACAGGGTGAACTCCCGTTGCTCGGTCCCTGCTCCTGCTAACCTAGCAGTTTGAAAGCACATCAAAGTGCAAGTAGATAAATAGGTACCGCTCTGGCAGGAAGGTAAACGGCATTTCTGTGCGCTGCTCTGGTTCGCCAGAAGCGGCTTAGCCATGCTGGCCACACGACCCGTAAGCTGTACGCCAGCTCCCTCGGCCAATAAAGTGAGATGAGCGCCGCAACCCCAGAGTCGGTCACAACTGGATCTAATGGTCAGGGGTCCCTTTACCTTTAAGCTACTGAAGGTAATGGGGCCCTTTATACATCCAGCTGTCCTTTGTCAACAACAAATTGTTGCTGTTTTTTGTGTTGGATATATGCTATATGGTAATTTATGGACCTAACAGGTATCTAAAGCCAATTGCACATAACAAGATATGTATTTTATCAAAGTAATTGTTGAACTTCAAAAACAAAAACAAACAAACAAAACAAAAAACCTAAGATCATGGCCACTGGTCCCATCACCTCCTGGCAAATAGAAGGGAAGAAATGGAACTTTCTTGGGCTCCATGATCACTGCAGTTGGTGACAGCAGCCACGAAATTAAGAGATGCCTGCTTCTTGGGAGAAAAGCAATGACAAACCTAGACAGCATCTTAAAAAGCAGAGACATCATCTTGCCAACAAAGGTCCGTATAGTTAAAGCTATGGTTTTCCCAGTAGTGATGTATGGAAGTGAGAGCTGGACCATAAAGAAGGTTGATCGCATTGGCGCACTGATCTACACACCTAAAACAAATTCACGCACTGGCGTCTTCCAAAAAGAACTCAGGACGCAAGGGAGAAATGTGCTAAGAGGAAGGCACGCTTGGCAAATCCACACCGTGATCAACTCCCACCCGGAAACCAATGTCCCCACTGTGGAAGGACGTGTGGATCCAGAATTGGCCTCCACAGTCGCTTACGGACTCATTGTTAAAACCGTGTTTATGGGAGACAATCTTACTCGGCAACGAGGGATCGCCAAAGAAGAAGAAGGTTTTAAAAAAGATTAGAGAAATTAATGGAGGACAGGACTATTGATGGCTAATGGCCATTGGTCTGATATGTAGCTTAATGAAATAAAATAACAATAACAATACAATACAAGGAAATAACAATACAATAACTATAATACAATGGGACGCAGGTGGCGCTGTGGGTTAAAGCCTCAGCGCCTAGGGCTTACCGATCGAAAGGTCGGCGGTTCGAATCCCTGCGGCGGGGTGCGCTCCCGCTGCTCGGTCCCAGCGCCTGCCAACCTAGCAGTTCGAAAGCACCTCCGGGTGCAAGTAGATAAATAGGGACCACTTACTAGTGGGAAGGTAAACGGCATTTCCGTGTGCGGCTCTGGCTCGGAAGTGTCTCCGGACAGCGCTGGCCCCCGGCCTCTTAAGTGAGATGGGCGCACAACCCCAGAGTCTGCCAAGACTGGCCCGTACGGGCAGGGGTACCTTTACCTTTACCTTTAACTATAATACAATAACAATACAAGGAAATCCAGCATATGAAGCGATCGTCTTTCGTCTCAGCTAATGGGGTTCATTACTTCCAATCCTTCCCTCCTATGTCATGCATTCTTGATGATGGTTTGTGCAATAACCCGCGGGAAAACGAGACGAGGCATAATAGATTTTGATGGGATTACAAGCCCTGGCTTGCTCTGCATGTAATTCTAGCTTTGACGAACATCAGCTATGTTGGAATTGGGGGTTGGCCGTGGAGAGGGGGGGACGCACAACATTTAGAGTAGGTGATGGAAGAGATTAACTTGAGTGCCGGATAACAAGAGGAGGAAGGCAGGCACCTGTTGAAGGAAGACCTCATCCGTCAGATGAAACTGACAGAAGCACAGAAAGGACGGACACGGGACCAAAATACCCAACACATATGGTGGCTCGTCTGGGCTGGGCTTTAGCAGATCATAAATCTCTAGTTTGTTCAGAGAGGGAGGGAGAGAGGGAGGGAGGTAGGGAGAGAGAGAGAGAGAGAGAGGGAGAGAGAGATTTTCTATTGATTCATCCCATCTTTCAGAGAATCCACTGGGCTGTGCGACTATTGCAATATTATGGAATGTCCAGTAGAGGGAAATGTTGCTCAAGCGTTGTCCTGATTGGAGAATTCACATTTTTGTGTGCTCACCTAGTATGAGAGAGAGAGAAAGGGACATCATTGTAGGTGGAAGCTTACAATTCTTACCCAGTGCCCTTTTGTGCTATTGTTGTTGTTTAGTAGTTTAGACATGTCCGACTCTTCGTGACCCCCTGGACCAGAGCACGCCAGGCACTCCGGTCTTCCACTGCCTCCTGCAGTTTGGTCAAACTCATGCTGGTAGCTTCGAGAACACTGTCCAACCATCTCATCCTCTGTCTTCCTCTTCTCCTTGTGCCCTCCATCTTTCCCAACATCAGGGTCTTTTCCAGGGAGTCTTCTCTTCTCATGAGGTGGCCAAAGTCTTGGAGCCTCAGCTTCAGGATCTGTCCTTCCCATGAGCACTCAGGGCTGATTTCCTTCAGAATGGAGAGGTTTGATCTTCTTGCAGTCCATGGGACTCTCAAGAGTCTCCTCAAGCACCATAATTCCCCTCCACGACTTCCCTCAACTTTCTCTTCTGGTATTTTGTCATATTATCTTCTCCTTGTTTTTAAAATTTTAAAATAATTCCTCTTCTCCTCGTTGTTTTGACATCCTCATTCTGTTTCCTACATTTATTTTGTTCATTGCAAGTGTTTAATCAAACCCTGTTAGTGAGTCCATTTCTTTGCATTGATTCTGTAAATATGACATACCGTATTTTTCGCTCTATAAGATGCACTAGACCACAAGATGCACCTAGTTTTTGGAGGAGGAAAACAAGAAAAAATATATTCTGAATCTCAGAAGCCAGAACAGCAAGAGGGATCGCTGCACAGTGAAAGCAGCAATCCCTCTTGCTGTTCTGGCTTCTGGGATAGCTGCGCAGCCTGCATTTGCTCCATAAGACACACACACATTCCCCCTTACTTTTTTAGGAGGGAAAAAGTGAGTCTTATAGAGCAAAAAAATACGGTAAATGGGTCCCAGTCTTTCTTGAAATTTCTATTGTCCTTGTCTCAAAGTCTTTCAGTTAATTTTGCCATTTCACCATATCTCTTATTCTATATGTTTAGTCTGCAAGCTGTGCATATTCTGTCACCTTAAGTTGCCATTCTTCTTTGGCTGGGAGCTCGCTCGTTTTCCATTTTTGGGCTAACAAAACACGGGCCGCAGTGTCCACCACTGACATCTAGCGCAGGAGTCGTTTTTGCATGTGCTGGCATCGCTCCTCTGCATCCTGTAAGATTCACTCTTAGAGCCTCGAGAAGCAAAGCTCAGACTCTGAAGCTCTCCTAGGGAGTCTAGGGCATGGGTAGGCAAACTAAGACCCGGGGGGCCGGATCCAGCCCAATCGCCTTCTAAATCCAGCCCGTGGATGGTCCGGGAATCAGTGTGTTTTTACATGAGTAGAATGTGTCCTTTTATTTAAAATGCATCTCTGGGGCATTTGTGGGTCCTGCCTGGTGTTTTTACATGCGTAGAATGTGTGCTTTTATTTAAAATGATATATTAAAAAACTAATAAAATAATATATAAGAGATAAAACTATCTCATATATATATATATATATATATATATATATATATATATATGAGAGTTTTATCTCTTATATATTATTTTATTAGTTTTTAAACATATCATTTTCATATAAGAGATAAAACTATCTCATATATATATATATATATATATATATATATATATATGAGAGTTTTATCTCTTATATATTATTTTATTAGTTTTTAAACATATCATTTTTGACAGTAATTAAACATACTTTTACATCTTATTCATTTTTTTTGACTTCCATCAATCCTGTCTGAAAATTTTCCAATCTAATCTCTTAGTATGCGTTTTTTATCTTCCCTATTTCAAACTCATAACCAATATCTCTATCTTTTTCTGCTTTGTAACACTTCGTATATTTCTCCTTACAAAACTCCTTGTAGTCCTAGTAGCTAGTAACTGTAATTTGTTGATTACAGTTGCTCTTCAAATAATTCATATACTTCTTCCAATCTTCTGTAAATCTCTTATTTGTGGGAATGGGAATTTGTTCATTCCCCCCCCCCCAATATAGTCCGGCCCCCCACAAAGCCTGAGGAACAGTGGACCGGCCCCCTGCTGAAAAAGTTTGCTTAAAAAAGTTTCTTTTTTTAAGCCTGCTGCCAGGCACTGTCTTAGCTAACTTTGCACCAGCCCCTCTTAGGCAGTCCCGAGAAAAAAAGCGAGGGCATCTTAAAAGGAATATATTGTGGACCGCTCTGTTCTTGGATTTCCCAACCTCCCATCCCGCCCCCTCCCCAACCAGGATGGCAGGGGATAAATTATTCCTGTGGCCTGACACTCAGCTGGAAAACCTAGCAAAACACGTCTATAATGTCACCAACATCTCATTTGCAGGATTTATAGCGCCGGTCGTAAGCAAGGCTGGCCGCTTTACAACTGGCTGAGTCAACTCTTTGGGGAACTTCCTTGAGAAGCCCACTGGCAATGTCTTGGAGGGTTGCTGACCGCAAGTGCCTCTAAAGGGCAGCGACCAGGTATTCCAAGATGGCTTTAAGCAACCTTTCATGGCTCTAACCAGGACGGTTTATGCAGTGCTTTAATTCCGTAATTGTATTCTTTGTAGTCCTTAGGAACTTAAAAGTTTTAATGCGAAGAGCTGGATCAGGCCCATCTAGTCCAGCACTCGGTTGTCATCATAGCCAATCAGATGCCCCTATAAAATACCCTCCAACATTTCTCCAGTGTAAATAGGGAGGTCCTATTCTATAACAACAACAACAACAACAACAACAACAACAACAACAACAACAACAACAATTTTATTATTTTTACCCGCTCGTCTGACTGGGTTGCCCCAGCCATTCTGGGTGCCTTCAAACATATATGAAAACATAATACAGTGGTACCTCAGGTTACAGATGCTTCAGGTTACAGACGCTTCAGGTTACAGACTCCGCTAACCCAGAAATAGTACCTCAGGTTAAGAACTTTGCTTCAGGATGAGAACAGAAATCACGCAGTGGCAGTGCAAGGCCCCATTAGCTAAAGTGGTACCTCAGGTTAAGAACAGTTTCAAGTTAAGAACGGGACATAACGGGACACCGTGACGGAAGCCAGAGCGCATGGAAATGGGGTTTACTTTCCTGCCAGAGCGGTACCTATTTATCTACTTGCACTGGCGTGCTTTGGAACTGCTAGGTTGGCAGGAGCAGAGACAGAGCAACGGGAGTTTACCCCGTTGCGGAGATTCGAACTGCCAACGTTCTGATCAGCAAGTCCTAGGCCTGTGGTTTAACTCACAGTGCCACCCACGTCCCAGCTTTAGATACCTATCAGGTCCATAAATTACCATACAGTGGTACCTCAGGTTAAGATCTTAATTTGTTCCGGAGGTCCGTTCTTAACCTGAAACTGTTCTTAACCTGGGGACTCCCGCTGCCACCGCACGATTTCTATTCTCATCCTGAAGCAAAGTTCTTAACCCGAGGTACTATTTCTGGGTTAGTGGAGTCTGTAACGTGAAGCGTCTGTAACCTGAAGCATCTGTAACCCGAGGTACAACTGTACAGTGGTACTTTGGTTTAAGAACTTAATTTGTTCCGGAGGTCTGTTCTTAACCCAAAACTGTTCTTAACCTGAGGCGCGCTTTCGCTAATGGTGCCTCCTGCTGCCGCCACGCGATTTCCGGGTTAGTTCACAACCAGGAGCTTCTACTTCCGGGTTAGCGGAGCTCATAACCCAAAGCGTTCATAAGGAGGACGGTACGTAACCCAAGGTTCCACTGTCTAGCATTTTTCAACACAAAAAACAGCGACAATTTGTTGTTGACAAAGGGCATCTGGACATAGAAAGGGACCCATTACCTCCGGTGGCTTAGGGCCTCATCAAACCTAAATCCAGCCCTGCTTTCTCTGACTGTGAAGGAAAAGCAAAACTATTGGGGCTAGAAGCTGGTGATAGTCTCAAAGCCATTCCTGTGGAATGGCTGCTGTCACATACTGAGAGCTCCTAGGAAGCCACAGGTGAGAGCTGAGCGCAGGATGAGGACCAAAGGTTCACAAACTACCCCGGAAAGAGCACAGTGGTTTCCCTTACCAGAGGGACTGCCCCTCCCTTAAAATGCTCAGTAACAAATTGGGACATCACCAAACCTAAAAAGTAGAGACATCACCTTGCCAACAAAGGTCCGTATAGTAAAAGCTATGGTTTTCCCAGTAGTGATGGATGGAAGTGAGAGCTGGACCATAAAGAAGGCTGATCGCCAAAGAATGGATGCTTTTGAATTATGGTGCTGGAGGAGACTCTTGAGAGTCCCATGGACTGCAAGAAGATCAAACCTCTCCATTCTGAAGGAAATCAGCCCTGAGTGCTCACTGGAAGGACAGATCCTGAAGCTGAGGCTCCAATACTTTGGCCACCTCGTGAGAAGAGAAGACTCCCTGGAAAAGACCCTGATGTTGGGAAAGATGGAGGGCACAAGGAGAAGAGGAAGACAGAGGACGAGATGGTGGGACAGTGTTCTCGAAGCTACCAACATGAGTTTGACCAAACTGCGGGAGGCAGTGGAAGACAGAAGTGCCTGGCGTGCTCTGGTCCAGGGGGTCACCAAGAGTCGGACACGACTAAATGACTAAACAACAACAACAACAAATTGGGAAAGGGGTCAAGCAATAGCTCAGTCACAGAGCTTCTGCTCTGCGTGCCCAATGCATCAGGTTCAGTCTCTCCAGCATCTGCTGCCAGTCAGTGCAGACAATATTGTACTATATGGACGACTGGTCTGACTCCGCCTAAGGTAGCTTCCTCTGTTCCTGTGCAAGAGTTCCTTTTTATTTCAACCTTCCTTCAAAATCAGTTTAGCATGGTTCTTCATTAGGGACTGGTATTACACCTAAACACTTTGGGCCTTTAGCTTAAAAATGTATAAATTATTTCCTTCGGTCTTCCAGATTACTGTTTCTTCTTCTTCTTCTTCTTCTTCTTCTTCTTCTTCTTCTTCTTCTTCTTCTTCTTCTTCTTCTTCCATATGCAACATGGTTATAGGCTTCTGAGGACACCTGGCAACTCGCAGAACGACCCCTTTTGTTTAAAAACTGAAATGGCTGAAACGCTAAATGTAATTAAATAGGCATTTGGTGTTTCTATTGGGGGGGCTGGGGAGTGATGGTTGAATATTGACCGTTGCTTTTTGTATAAATAAGTGAAAACAAAAAATATATATGTATACAGTGGTACCTCGGGTTAAGCACTTAATTCATTCCGGAGGTCCGTTCTTAACCTGAAACTGTTCTTAACCTGAAGCACCACTTTAGCTAATGGGGCCTACCGCTGCTGCTGCGCCGCCGATGCATGATTTCTGTTCTCATCCCGAAGCAAAGTTCTTAACCCGAGGTACTATTTCTGGGTTAGCGGAGTCTGTAACCTGAAACGTATGCAACCTGAAGCGTATGTAACCCGAGGTACCACTGTATACCGTATTGGCCTGAATATAAGCCTCACTTTTTCCCCAAATTCTGACCGTGAGAAATTAAAGTGTGGCTTAAATTTGCGGCCTTACAAAAATGGGCTTTTACGATATCGCTGCTGAAACAGACATACGGTAAAACGGAACGGGTGTCAGTGCCTGTGGAATTTTAAGGGAGCGGTTTATATTTGGGTATTGTCTATTTTCCTTTCCCCTCCTTGAATTTTAAAGGTGCAGCTTATATTCGGGCCAGTACGGTATATACTGTTAGGAGGGGGGGGGTGTGGGAAACCTCCCAGGGTATTGGAAGGGCACAGACTGAAGGAAACAGGTCGGGCTGTGAGGGAGCAACCACACATTTCTGAGAGACCATCAAAGTCACTTCAATGCCCATTTCATCCCGCGATTGCCTCCTGACCGCCAATTCTGCCTTTGTCCTTCCCAAGTCCCCTTTGATCTCAACATGAGAGACGTCAGGTAAGCCGCCCTCTTGGTCTTGATGTGTTGGCCAAGGGACTTTTACCCATTTTGGTTGCTGAAAGGCAGAGGGGATGAGTGATGGGGATTGAGGAGACAAAGGCAGGCGCTGTGCTTGGAACAATCGCAGGCCGATATGGTCAAAGAAGACCATTGTGATCAAAAACGAGGTGAGGCATTTGCCCTGGCGAGATGGGCAGATAATCATCTTCGCCCAGAAGGCCAGACAGCGCTTTGTGACAAGCCTACTGAAAGCCAGGGTTTAAGAAATCAACACAGCGGTGAACAATGTTGGTATGTTCAGACCATGTGGCCTCCACAGTCAATTGTGGACTTATTGTTAAACCGTGTTTATGGAAGACAATCTTACGCAGCTACGAGTGATCGCCGAAGATGAAGAAGAAGGTGTGAAGATCACAGAATGTCCATAGACATCCTAATTTCTGATGGGGAGAGTGTCTGTTGCGCAAGCTTGGAAGCAGCGGTGCAGGGAGCCATTGGCTAAGTTTGGAAGCTCAGCTCTTTGCATTTGAGCCAATGGGTTGTAGAAGAAATTGGTTTTTGGGGAGAAATTGGTTTCGCTTTGTTATTTTAATGTGTTTTCATTATTATGTTGGAAGCTGACCAGAGTGGCTGGGGCCATCCAGTCAGATGGATGGATAATAATAATAATACAGTGGTACCTCGGGTTAAGTACTTAATTCATTCCGGAGGTCCGTTCTTAACCTGAAATTGTTCTTAACCTGAAGCACCACTTTAGCTAATGGGGCCTCCCGCTGCCGCCACGCTGCCAGAGCACGATTTCTGTTCTCATCCTGAAGCAAAGTTCTTAACCTGAGGTACTATTTCTGGGTTAGCAGAGTCTGTAACCTGAAGCGTATGTAACCCGAGGTACCACTGTAGTAGTAATAATAATAATAATAATAATAATAATAATAATAATAATGAAACCCAGCTAACCAGCTGCTTCTCTGAATTTTGTGATGTGGCTCTTGAGCTGAAAAATGGGGAAAATATGCATGTATCAATGAAAATAACATATATAAAGGCAGTGGTTTTTTCCCCCTGGGGGTACGCAGGGGTACGCACACCCCCTAAATGTTTTGTGAATCTAAGTTTGGCCTCATTGAGGGCCAATATTTCAATATGTGTAGGAAAATGAGAGTACCCCAAAAAGTTTTTTTAAAAAAGAAAAAAGCATTGTATAAAAGAACAAGGGAGGTGAGTCCTGGCACCTCTTTTCTAGAAAAATAGCACTGTAAATAGCATATTGAAACTGCATTTTATTCAGGGAAATTAATTTGCAATAAATAAAAATAACCCCTCTTCTGTTGTTCTTAACCCGTGTTCTCTCATTCTCTACGCCACCAAACCAACACTCAATTCTCATCGCTGACGTTACTGATGACAGGATAGGTCCCTTTCTCTGAGCTGGCCTCCCTGGACCCTTTGGCCAGGAGTTGCATTCCCTCATGGATGGAGGCCCTCTTTCTGATGATGCTTCGCGGCCTGACAGCATCTCCACAACTTGTTTGGACAGCTAGGAACATAAGAGGAGAAAAAGAAAATGTCGATGGTTGCAAAAACCATTACTAATGTCTGTGGGAAACGTTCCTGCTGGGAAGCCACTGGACGGACTTCAGACAACTCTGTTGTCTCCTGGCCTGAACTTGCAAAGGCTTTGGGTTCCAAAGTCCCTCCACGAACACATTTATCTACCTGTCTGGGATGAAGGAGATCACAGCGGGAGGAAAGGCATATTTCTGACATCTTACTCAGCCCGCTGAGTCACCTGGGACAGCCCTCTCGGGAGAGGCTTTGCTTATGGGTACGGATTTAATATTTATAGATCCTGGAAACGCTTTAAAAATATTAAAAAGAGATGATTTAAGAACCAGATAGGCCACCCAAGAGATTCTCAGCAGTCAATGTTGTAAACTCAAGCGGGATGTCACTGTTCCAGGACGGTCGTACGCCAAGATACGGCGATGTTTATTTAGAACGGTGTTGTCAGGCATCTGGGTCCTAGGCTGGTTGAGTATCTTGGGCAATCAGAAGACATGAGAGAATGTGGGGTTTTTAATTTCTTTTGAAAGCAAGCTGGCAGAAGCTGGGCAGCCCGAGAGCCAGTAGTCTGGAAGGAGATTGTGCTGGTCAACCTCTTGTGTTGACTTGCTTCCCGGATTGAGGTGCAAGCTGAAGATGTGTGTGATTGGTGGCTGTGGCAAAGGCTGCTTTGTATTGGCTGGTGCTGCGTTCAATATGTCTGTGATTGGTTGCTGCACCAAGGGCAGATTTTGATTTGCTGCCACTGTGGCAATTGGGCTTGTGGTTTGCGTGGCAATTCCTGCCCCCTCCCACAGTTGGAGTAATAAAGACACCGGACACCAGAATTAAGGTTAATGGGCGAAAAATGTCCACAACATTATTGATTACAGGTAAGAGCGGTATTGGCTTTAGGCATTGGCCCTATCAGACTAACCGGCATAGAACCGAGAAGGGTTAAGCACCAACAGGGGGAGCACCCGAGATGCACATCCCTAGGCACTCCCTGAGGGGTTACCGCTCGGGAGCGCGCTTTAGGCCCTAGCCTCCATAGGTGTCGGACGAGGCGACGCCCCCCGGAGTCCTTTAACGAACTACCCTTCAAGATTTGGGGAGGTGATGGCGTTCCTCCCCCCCCCGACTTCATTTGCATAACAATACCCCTGCCAATGCCTAACCGCCAAAACCAAGGAGTTGTGACGTTTTGCTACGAGGTAGGCGAAAAAACCAAGTGGCTTCAAAATACAGCCAATTAGCCAAACGGAAAAACTCCTACCAGGCCCCTTGCGGCGACCAGTCGAAGCCCATAGCAAAGTCCAAATGACAACCTAGAGGGCGGGTGGGTGGGAAAAACCGCAGCTGGTGTGAAAAGGAAAAGGGGCGAGCCGGGGCTGCCCTGACCTTAAGAGCCCCTGGTAAGCCCGCCCCTAGCGGAGATGAATATTGATGAGAGAGGGGGAATCCCTGAGTCCCGCGGGGCTGACATCAGCCCCGCGAGATTGTAGTTGGGGGCGTGAGCCCCGCAACCCCACCCCCTCCTGATATTGGTAGTAGCTTTCCGTCCTCTGTTGGAGAGTGGCAGATGCGTTTTGCTAGCGAGTGATGCGAGCAATTTTAATCATCGGGTTAGTGATTTACTGCATTGCCTCCCCCAAAAAAACCTCAATAACCTTTGTCAACCCCCCTGAAAAGCTCAGTAACTCTGGGCAACAACTTTGGGTCATCCTCCCCCCCAAAAGCTCTAAAACTCCAATCCTCACCCCAAAAAGCTCAACAACTTTGGGCCATCCTCTCCAAAAAAAGCTCAACAGCTCAGGGCCATTTCCTTAATTTGGAGTCCCCCAAGGGACGTCTTATACACAGAAAAGTACGGTAATCCATTGGAACAGTCAAATACAACATTCCTTGTTTCCCTAGAGTGGGCACAGGCAGGAGGATGTTATTCCAGTCAGTATAACTTCCTGTTTCACTGGTCTGGAGTGTCCTCTTCCTGCATGTGACCAGGTAGGTGGGTGTGACCCCAGAAGACCCCACAAGAGGTCTAGTCTATTGGCAAAACCTATTTGGTGTTTTGCAACTTTCTGACTAGTTGCAGGACCTTAGCCAGACCTAGCAGAGCACACGCAGAATCCATGGAAGCAATTGGCGACTTGGCTCAGACAGGATAGACGAAGCAGCAACCAGGAACTTGTAGTTAGGTGTTTATTATATACAGTGGACTATTTACAGGAACTGAACATGGATCTTTAGCTGGCTCTCTCATACAACTCTCAACCTCCACACCGACACACAGAACTCTAAACACTGAACTCCTGAACTAACACATTCCAGTTAGTAGGCCATTAATTATCACTCCTTTGAGAGAGCTTGACCAATCAGGGAGCTGTCTCCATGTCTCTGTTATTACCAGGCAGACTTACTCCTTCAGATTGCCTTCTGGCTGTCTGTCAAACCTTAATTGACTCTGTGTGAGTAGCTGCACGTACACAGTTTCCCAACATAGTCACACAGCCATCTTGCTCTCTTGATGCCATGCTGCTCTCTTGCAGCCATTTTTGTTCTCTTGGTGCTGTTGCCTTAATGTATTTTGCTGTCTGCTGGCTCTCAGCCAGCAGCAAATCCCCGTAAGGGATGAACTAACACCATGTATCTGTAACTATAAGCTCTAAAGCCTGCCTTCAAGAATCACGCTGTGAACTGAACATGAGTAAACTTCTTGTTACTTTTAAGGAAAGTCTCTTGTGTCTTTATTCGTTTCAGAGGGATCAAAGGGGGCACCAGGAATAATCCAGTCTGATCAAGCCAGACTGGATTGCTTAAATGAAGAAATTCAAACGAATCTGCAAACTAGCTCCCTGATGCACTGAGCAGAATCTGCTCTGTTACATGACTCACTGGAGAGAGCGAAGGAAGGATAATATTTAATCAATATATCCTCTCTTACTATCCCTAATGTTCCCACAGAAGGCAGAGGAGGTCTATATCAGCCAGGGGACACTTTGCTGACACATTGGAGACCCCTGACTTTTAGCCCAGGAGGATTATGGCCCATAGTGCAGACATCCTAACTGGAACTGCCTGACATCCATATGGAATCTCTCCTTTCTGAGAATCCTCCGGAAAAACAATCTCTCGAAGGACTTGTTGATGGCATTTTACTATTGTGCTGTTGAGAGTGTATTAACTTATGGTCTCTTTGTGTGGTTTGGGAGCTGCACGGTCAGGGGAAAAACGATGCTGTCCAGGGTTGTAGACTGCAGAGAATAATTGGGTGCACTCTTCCCACCTTGGATCAAATCTATGCTTCCAGGTGCCATAAGAAAGCTGCAGAGATAGTGCAGGATAGTGCACACCCCAGAAATGATCTCTTTCAGCTTCTGCCTTCTGGAAGAAGGTACAGGGTTATAAAGACCAGGACTAGCCAACTGAGAAACAGTTTCTACCCAAATGTGATTCTGGTTTTAAACGCAGTGTAAGGTAGTCTCTATGGGAGTATATTGTTTTTAAAAATGGGGTATCAGAGGTTTTTAGGGTGCTAACCAGGTTGGGATAGCTGGGATAGCATGCTTGTTGGGTTTTGAATGTTTTGAATGTCTATGAGACGATGACAATAAAGATTATTGTATCGTATCCTTCTGTTTCTGATCTTCAGGTGGTGAGTGTCGTTCCTTATGATGCCAAAACAGCACCATCTGTGTGCAAAAGGGAGGTGTCATCCGGGGAGCAAGGGAACCCTGCATTTTTGTGTGGAACAAAAAATAATAATCTTCAAAACTTAAATGCAATTTGATGGGTTTCGCATGCACAGCCAGATTGGACCCACTTTCACTGTGTTGCTCCCTTCCTGATATATCCATCATTTCCATTTCGGATTTTTCTGAGAATTGGAAGAGAGAGAGAGAGAGAGAGATGCAAAGGACAGCCAAAAGGGGTGGGAAGGGAGCAGAGAATGAGCCTTGGCCAAAAGCCAGAGAATGTCTGGGAGGTGTGGGCTGTGAGGCTGGTGGAATGCAAGCCCTTTTTATATTTTCTCAAATGGTCGCAGACTAAATATTTTCACTTGATGCTGAAACGCAAGTCGAGGGTCACAGCACTCCGCTCCTCTTGCATCTCCCCTCTGTGTACACAGATGAATTCTGATATATTTTGCAAGGTTATAGGATTTGCCATTTGATGAGAATATCGGCAGTGGCGGAGTTAAAACTAATGAACAGGAAACGGCTGATATGTTAGCTGCTGGTGCCCTTGTCCCCTGGGCTTCTTCCTTTGGCATCCAAAGGCAAAGTCCTCAGTTAAGTGGCTGGTTTGATGAGCTATTTCAGTGTTTATGTACCATTTACAGGATCCTATAGCTAGGGATAGGGACTCAGGTGGTGCTGTGGTCTAAACCACTGAGCCTCTTGGGCTTGCCGATCGGAAGATTGGCGGTTCGAATCCCCGCGACGGGGTGAGCTCCCGTTCTCTGTCCCAGCTCCTGCCAACCTAGCAGTTCGAAAACAGGCCAAAAGTGCAAGTAGATAAATAGGTACCGCTCCAGTGGGAAGGTAAACGGCGTTTCCGTGCGCTGCTCTGGTTCGCCAGAAGCGGTTTAGTCATGCTGGCCACATGACCCGGAAAGACTGTCTGCGGAAGCGGTCAAACGCCGGCTCCCTTGGCCAGTTAAGCGAGATGAGCTCTGCAACCCCAGAGTTGTTCGTGACTGGACTTAACTGTCAGGGGTCCTTTACCTTTACCTTTTACAGCTAGGGGTGGAAGTGTCTGGCCATTTCGGTTTCAAAATTTCCTAGTCTTAACTTCGGTTCTTCTTCTTTCTGCATCAATTTGTGAATTTGATCATGAAACCTCAGCAGCGTTTTAGTGTGTGTCTCTTCTAGGGTGAGACAGCGAGATTTGGAAAGAGGATGGAAAAGCAAGAACACATTCACACCATATACAGTGGTACCTCAGGTTACAGATACTTCAGGTTACAGACCGCTTCTGGCGAACTAGAGCAGCACACGGAAACGCCATTTACCTTCCCACTGGAGCGGTACCTATTTATCTACTTGCACTTTTGGCCTGTTTGGTACCTCAGGTTAAGAACTTAATTCATTCTGGAGGTCCATTCTTAACCTGAAACTGTTCTTAACCTGAGGTACCACTTTAGCTAATGGGGCCTCCTGCTGTCGCCGCGCCGCAATTTCTGTTCTCATGCTGAAGCAAAGTTCTTAACCCAAGGTACTATTTCTGGGTTAGCAGAGTCTGTAACCTGAAGCGTCTGTAACCTGAGATACCAGTGTATTATGAACCTGTAAGATTCTAGACCTCATGGCTGAAAATGAAGAGCTGTTTAAAGAAGAAGAAGAAGAGTTTGGATTTGATATCCCACTTTATCACTACCCGAAGGAGTCTCAAAGCGGCTAACAATCTCCTTTCCCTTCCTCCCCTGCAACAAACACTCTGTGAGGTGAGTGAGGCTGAGAGACTTCAGAGAAGTGTGACTAGCCCAAGGTCACCCAGCAGCTGCATGTGGAGGAGCAGGTAAGTGAACCCGGTTCACCAGATTACGAGTCTATCACTCTTAACCACTACACCACACTGGAAGCTTCACGGTGGTCCATCTAGCTCAGTCATTGTCCACACTGACTGTCAACACTTCTCCAGGACTTCAATCAAGGAGTCTTGCCCAGCTATACTTGGAAATGCTGAGAAACAACAGCAAATACCATCAGTAGAAGAATGGTGATAGAAGGTAATGGAATATGCAGAAATAGCCAAATTAACAGGGAAAATTAGACAACAGGGAGAGGAAACATTTCAAAAAGAATGGGAAAAATTTATGTCGTATATAGGAAAGATAAGATGAAATAGTGAAACCAGTAGAATTGTAAATAAAGCTCATAACGAGAAAGATTAAGAAAAGTGGAAATAATAATAAGCAAAATGTTGTTGTTGTTCTTGTTTAGTCGTTTAGTCGTGTCCGGCTCTTCGTGACCCCAAGGGGCACGCCAGGCACTTCTGTCTTCCACTGCCTCCCGCAGTTTGGTAAAACTCATGCTGGTAGCTTTGAGAACACTGTCCAACCATCTCGTCCTCTGTCGTCCCCTTCTCCTTGTGCCCTCCATCTTTCCCAACATCAGGGTCTTTTCCAGGGAGTCTTCTCTTCTCATGAGGTGGCCAAAGCATTGGAGCCTCAGCTTCAGGATCTGTCCTTCCAGTGAGCACTCAGGGCTGATTTCCTTCAGAATGGAGAGGTTTGATCTTCTTGCAGTCCATGGGACTCTCAGGAGTTTCCTCCAGCACCAGAATTCAAAAGCATCAATTCTTCGGCGATCAGACTTCTTTATGGTCCAGTTCTCACTTCCATACATCTCTACTGGGAAAACCATAGCTTTAACTATACGGACCTTTGTTGGCAAGGTGATGTCTCTGCTTAAGGAGATTAATATAACTAACAGTAGTTGTAAATGAATACAACAAGAACTGTATAAACAGGAGGATATATTTGTTTATGGCTATACTACGGACAAATATGGAAAATTAATAACAATATACAAAATGGATGAAAATAATGCGATAAAATTATACGTGATATAAAAAACCAGAAGAAGGAAGGGGGGAAGTCAGCGTTTAGGAGCAAATATAAATGTAAAATGCAACACATTATGTGTATGTGGAGTGTGTAACCGGAAAACCAATAAACATTATTTGGGGAAATGCTGAGATTCAAACTTGGGTCTTTTTTCATCCAAAGCAGATGGTCTACCACTGAGTTGTGTTGGGCAGCTGATAATGGTAAGGGTGGGAATGATGGTGGTATGGTATTTTTTCCCCATCCAGGATGTAGAGAGGCAAATTTTTCCCATTCCAACATCTGGGCTGAAACCAATTCCCCGGAGGAACACACAGTCTCAGCCAAGAAAAACACAGAAGATAGTAGTTTTATGATGAAGGGTTGGGTACTTGACAGCCTTATCTCCCTGCAGGGAGAGAGTAACAAGCTGTGAACAAGATTATTATTCTTTCCCCCCCTTTCAGGCTGTGGACGGCCAGTGGTAGGTTGAAGAATGAGTGCCGTTTGACGGATGGGTCAATTGGCCACCCAGGGCTGGAGAGGCCCACCGTGTGGCTGTTCCTCAGCCTGTAACAAATTGTGTTTCTGGGACTTGAAGTCCAGACCGATAAAATAAAGTACTTCTTCATGCATCATGCAGTCAAACGATGGAACTTGCTCGCCACGGGGCAAGTGATGGCCCAACAACTTGGATGGCTTTAAAAGAGGACTAGACAAATTGATAGGAAGCAGGTGGCACTGTGGGTTAAACCACAGAGCCTAGGACTTGAAGATCAGAAGGTCGGCGGTTCGAATCCCTGCGACAGGGCGAGCTCCCATTGCTTGGTCCCTGCTCCTTCCAACCTAGCAGTTCGAATGCACACCAAAGTGCAAGTAGATAAATAGGTACCACTCCAGCGGGAAGGTAAACGGTGTTTCCGTGCGCTGCTCTGGTTCGCCAGAAGCGGCTTAGTCATGCTGGCCACATGACCCAGAAGCTGTACGCCGGCTCCCTCAGCCAATAAAGCTAGATGAGCGCCACAACCCCAGAGTTGGCCACAACTGGACCTAATGGTCAGGGGTCCCTTTACCTTTAGACAAATTGATGGAGGAGATATCTAATGATTGCTATGCTCTGTCTCCAAGTGATACTTCTGAACTCCAGTTGCTGGAAACCAATGGAGAGGTGAGGGCTCTCATGCTCAGATCCTGCTCCCTGGTTTCCCACAGGCACCTGGTTGGCCACTGTGAGAACAAGATGGTGGAAAAGATGGGCCATTGGCCTGATCCAGCAGGATCTTCTTATGTTCTTACTGTGAAGGAGCAGAGCGAGAAGCTTGAAGAAGCCTCTCTGCTATATGGTGGGAGGACAGAGGAGAAGGCCACCCTTGGCATCTTCGTGTGGTGACGCAGTTGATGATGTGTGTTGTGCAAGGGGGTGGGCAAATGTTGCGTGGCGAGTTCCCGCCCCCCCCCCCAGTGGAAATGAAGACACACGGCACAATTATTTAAGGTCAATGGGCTAAATATGACAACAACTTTATTGGTTACAGGTGATGAGCGATATTGGCTTAGGCATTGATCCTAACCGACTATCCGGCTTCAGCCGTCCACTTGCAGTCCGGGAAGGGTTAACCACCAGTAGGGGGAGTCCTGCTGATGCACATCAACAAGGAACTCCCCCAGGGTCACTGATAGGGGGCATGCCTTAGGCCCTCACCTCCCCAGGCTTCGGACAAGGCCACGCCCCCCAGAATGCTTTATCGGACTACCCTTCTATATGTGGGGCAGGTGATGGTGCTCCCTCCCTCTTCCATCTACAGATCAATACCAATGCCTAACCGCCAATACCAAGGAAGTTGTGACGATTTGCTACAAGGTAGGCAAGAACCAAGTGGCTGCTGCCAATTTGCCATGTGGAAAAATTCCTACCAGGCCCCTCAACGGCGACCAACCGAGGTCCATAGCAAGGTCAGAGAACGAGAACCTTATAGGGCAGGAGGGTGGAAAAGTGGGAAAAGCAGGAACAGCTGCCTTAAATGGGGCAGGCCACACCCCCAGAGCCAGCCAATTGGCTGGCCAGGTGGTGACGTGGCTGGGAATCCCTCAATCATGCGGGGGCTGGGCTCCAGCCACCGTGCACGTGGTGGGGCAGAAGTGGCTTTCTCTACAACAACTGCATCAAAAAAAAAGAAGGAACTATTTTTTAAAAAATAATTTTTATTCAATTTTCTGTTTTACAATTTAAAATACTCCTTTTTACACATCAGTGACTTCCCTTCTTCTCTTTCCATGGTTCATTTTACATATCACAAATCCCCGCACGTTTTACAAAAACGATACCATTCAGCATTCCATTATTACATCCATCAAAACTTATTTACACTGTTGCATTTATCATAACGATGCCAGCGTTTTCAGCTGTACACAGTTATTTCCCATATATTCAATAAATGTTTTCCAATCTTCTCTAAATGTATGTTCCTCTTGTTCTCTTCTTGTGGTTCAGGATCCACTCTGGGTGGCTCACAGCATATATCGAAACAAACTAAAACATCAAACGTTAAAAACTTCTTGATACAAGGCGGAGATTAAGAGTCATGCTTTATCGACTGAGCTATCCCAACTGTATGGACTTTTCTGAGCAAAGTAATAAAGCAGCAAATATTGAGATCGAATACCAGTTCAAGTGCTAAATGCGGTTAATAAATTTGGGGCAAATATTCAAGTATTTAGGGCAACATTTTTTCACCTAGCTTTAAATATTAATAAATAATAATAATAATAATAATAATAATAATAATAATAATAATAATGTGTTCAGTAGCCTCATCCACTCATTCTCCCTTACACTGTTTTCTGTATACATGCACGATCCATGCAGCTCAAAATGTTTTATACGCAGGTACAGAGACTTCATGCTTGTTCAGCATAACATGTGAACAGCCCAGCGGTTGCCGTCGCAGGAGCAGAACAGTAAAATGTTAGGGTTTAATTTAGATTGCCATGCGGTCCTGGAAGTGCTACCTTTGAAGGTGACTCGGAAACTACAACTAATCCAGAATGCGGCAGCTAGACTGGCGACTGTGGGCGGCCGCCGAGACCACATAACACCAGTCTTGAAAGACCTAGATTGGCTCCCAGTATGTTTCCGAGCACAATTCAAAGTGCTGGTGTTGACCTTTAAAGCCCTAAACGGCCTCGGCCCAGTATACCTGAAGGAGCGTCTCCACCCCCATCGTTCTGCCCGGACGCTGAGGTCCAGCGCCGAGGGCCTTCTGGTGGTTCCTTCATTGCGAGAAGCAAAGCTACAGGGAACCAGGCAGAGGGCCTTCTCGGTAGTGGCGCCTGCCCTGTGGAACGCCCTCCCATCAGATGTCAAAGCGATAAATAACTACCTGACATTCAGAAGACATCTTAAGGCAGCCCTGTTCAGGGAAGTTTTTAATCTGTGATATTTTAGTGTATTTTTGGTTTTTATGGAAGCCGCCCAGAGTGGCTGGGGAAACCCAGCCAGATGGGCGGGGTACAAATAATAAATTATTATTATTATTATTATTATTATTATTATTATTATTAAAGGGCAATTAGAAGTAATGATCAGATAAAAGGGGTAACGGTGTGTAGAAAAGAATTTAAGGTTAAAGCCTTTGCGGATGACTTAGTATTAACTTTGGAAGATCCCATGAACACGGTAACAGAAGTGTTGAAAGAAATGGACCAGTTTGGTCAGTTGGCAGGATTCATTCTGAATAAGAAAAAAACTAAAGCAATTACTAAAAATGTAGATTCGGAGAATGTAAACAGATTACAGCAGCAAACTGAAATAGAAGTGGTAAAGAAAGTTAAATATTTAGGAGTTTGGTTAACCCCCAGGAGTATTGACTTGTTTCAGAATAATTATATTCCAACATGGAATAAGATCAATAGGGACTTAGAGGTGTGGGGAAGAATGAAATTGTCATTTTGGGGAAGAATTGCAACGATAAAAATGAATGTGCTACTGAAGATGTTATTCTTGTTTCAAACAGTTCCAGTAATCAAAGGGGCAGCAATTTTTAAAAATTGGCAACGAGAAATTTCAAGGTATATCTGGCAGGGTAAGAAGCCGAGGATAAAATTTAAGATATTGACGGACGCAAAAAGGAAGAGGAGGCTTCGCCCTGCCAGACTTGAAATTGTATTACGAAGCAGCTTGCCTCTGTTGGTTGAAGGAATGGATGAAATTAGAAGACACGGATGTGTTAGATCTTGAAGGTTTTGATAATAGATTTGGGTGGCACGCGTATTTGTGGTATGACAAGAGACGAGTACATAAAGGTTTTGAAAATCACATTATAAGAAGGTCTTTGATTGAAGTGTGGGAAAGATATAAAAACTTGTTGGAACAAAAAACTCCATATTGGTTGTCGCCGTTGGAGGCGATAAGTGTGAAGAAAGTCAATATGACAGGGGGATGGGAGACATATGAGAAGTTAATGTGTAAAAGTGTAGGAAAATGGACAATGAGATCATTTGAAGAAGTTAAGGACTATGTGAATGACTGCCTGCATTATTTTCAAATTATTGAGATGTTTAGAAAAGATTTAAATCAGAGGGGATTTGCTGACAAAGAATCAAAATTTCAGACAGAAATATTGAATAATGATTATAAGAATTTAGCAAAAATGTATAAGGTATTACTGGAATGGTGTACGAAGGATGAGGAGGTAAAATCAGTTATGATCGACTGGGCCAAAGATATAGGGCATAATATTCAAATGGAGGATTGGGAAAGACTTTGGAAAGAAGGTTTAAGATTCACTGCATGCACAGTTATAAAAGAAAATGTTATGAAAACGATGTACCGATGGTATGTAACACCTGTGAAGTTAGCAAAAATGTATAAGATAAGTAACAAATGTTGGAAATGTAAAGAAAAAGAAGGTACCTTTTTCATATATGGTGGGAATGTAAGAAGGTAAAATGCTTTTGGGAAATGATTTATAATGAATTGAAGAAAATGTTGAAATATACATTTGTTAAGAAACCAGAAGCATTTTTACTAGGCATTACAGGTAATGAGATAAATAATAAAGAAAAGAAGTTATTTTTATATGCAGTGACAGCAGCAAGAATATTGATGGCCCAGAAATGGAAACAGGAGGAATTACCAACGATAGAAGAATGGAGAACTAAAATGATGGATTATGCAGAACTGGACAGAATGACAGGAAGGATCCGGAATCGACAAGATCAAAGATTTACAGAAGATTGGGAAAAGTTTGTCCAATATATGCAAAAACTGAGTGATAATAAAATTACGTTTGTAAGCTTTAAGGAAGCTCTGTGAGGGGAAAGGGTTAAAAGGGCAGAAATGTGTAAAAAGTAACAATAGGAAGGAATGGCAGACAAATGGAGGGAAGTCAAAAAAGAGAAGTAAGATGTAATTAAGATGTATGGAATGTATAAATTTGTTTTTGTATTTGATAACTAATAAAAATATAATACAAAAAAATAATAATTTGGATTGCCATGTGGCAAGGCAAGCACAGAGTATTAGCACCACGGATAGCTCCTGAGGCTGCATTCAGACAGCACTTAGTTTAGTCTGTTTTCCAGATGTTTCCTCACCTAATAATTTCCTTGGTTTTTGTGATCATTCACATGATGTAAAAGCTACTTCTGGAGATCTGGCAGAAGCTTAGCATTCATTTCTGAGTTAATTGCTCCAGGGGGGAAAAATGAGTCCCGTTAATGCAGAAAAATCACTGGAATCTTGCTCTGTAGTCAATACAGGTCAATAAAGACCAGATAAAATCTAACCCTATAGAGGCTTTGACCAAGCAAATCAGAATGAACAATCCACAAGCATATACACATCTAACCACTTGGATATGCAAAACTGGCGCCTTTACAAATGCAACAAAGTTTTCACTTCTTCTTCTTCTTCTTCTTCTTCGATCACCTGTAGCTGAGTAAGATTGTCCTCCATAAGCATGGTTTTAACAGTGAGTCCGTAAGTGACTGTGGAGGCCAGTTCTGGACCCACATGTCCTTCCACAGTGGGGACATTGGTTCCCGGGCGGGAGTTGATCACGGTGTGGATTTGCCAAGCATGCCTTCCTCTTAGCACATTTCTCCCTTGTGTCCTGAGTTCGAGTGTCTTCAAAGCCCATGACACCTTTGGTCAAGGCTATTCTGCAACCGGAGCGCTCGCAGGCCAGTGTTTCCCAATAGTTGGTGTTTATACTACATATTTGGAAATTTGCCTTAAGAGAGTCTTTAAACCTCTTTTGTTGACCACCAACATTACGCTTTCCATTTTTAAGTTCAGAATAGAGCAGTTGTTTTGGAAGATGATCATCAGGCATCCACACAACATGACCAGTCCAATGAAGTTGATGTTGAAGAATCGTTGCTTCAACACTGGTGATCTTTGCTTCTTCCAGTACACTGGTATTAGTTCGCCTGTCTTCCCAAGTGATGTGTAAAATTTTTCAGAGACACTGTTGATGGAATCTTTCGAGGAGTTGGAGATGGCGTTTATAAGTGGTCCATGTTTCACAAGCATACAGTAAGGTTGGTAGTACAAGTTGGTAGTACTGGTCGTCATGCCTACTCATGCCATTGGAACAGAGCCTTACTGTGAAGACTGTGCTTTGGTTAGCATGCACTGATCTACACCCATAAAACAAATTCATGCACAGGCGTCTTCCAAAAACCCATCCGACTTTTCATTCCACACCTGCAAGGAATCAGTCTTTTTAGTGTGGCAGCATTTACACTTTGAAACTCCCTGCCCATTGATATTAAGAGACTGCCACTGCTGTACTGCTTTTGGCACCTGCTGAAAATGGTTTTGTTCCAGGAAGCCTATCATACCACTTTAAGCAGCCATGGCTCCCCCTCCCAGAGAATTCTGGGAGCTGTAGTTTGTAAAGGGGGCTGGGAGTTGTTAGGTAAAGGTAAAGGGACCCCTGACCATTAGGTCCAGTCGTGGCCGACTCTGGGGTTGTGGCGCTCATCTCGCTTTATTGGCCAAGGGAGCTGGCGTACAGCTTCCGGGTCATGTGGCCAGCATGACTAAGCCGCTTCTGGCAAACCAGAGCAGCGCACAGAAACGCCGTTTACCTTCCCACTGGAGTGGTACCTATTTATCTACTTGCACTTTGATGTGCTTTCGAACTGCTAGGTTGGCAGGAGCAGGGACCGAGCAACAGGAGCTCACCCCATTGCGGGGATTCGAACTGCCGACCTTCTGATCGGCAAGTCCTAGGCTCTGTGGCTTAACCCACAGCGCCACCCACGTCCTTCTCCTCCCAGAGCTGCAATTCCCAACCAACCCCTCTTCTCCTTCGCAGGAACTGTTTAAAGTGGTAAGGTACTGCTTTAAATGTACTGGATAGAGGGGGCCATGTATCTGTGTTCATTCTATATTTAAGAACTGCTGTGGGATTTTTTTTCAGGTGAAGAACGGAATATAAATAAAACAAGCAAGCAGGGGAAAAGGGGGTTTGGAAAGAGCAAATTTCCTTTATGTGGAAGAATTAATTAGTAAATTTCAACTTCATGTGGAGATGAATCAATTACTGTATTCCTTTGAGAAAAAAACCACTACAATTTTCTCTTACCTAATTTGGCTTCTAGTTTAGAGAAGTAAAGGCAGAGACATCAATACAACCAAGTACTCAGAATGGATTCTGTACCCACAGTAAGGTCTTTATGTTATTTTCTTCTAAAAAGTAAATAAATGGGATCTCTTCAGCATGGTATTGCTTTCTTTATTCAATGTTTAAATCAACAACCTTCATTTAATTATTTATGGTCAGTATGAGATTCCTGCATACAAGCTGTATATCTACTTCAGATTCCCCTAAATGCTATTAATCACAGCCAATGAGATGCTTGCAAATTCATCTTGGCTCTGTGCAAGAAATCGACCAATTTGTCTAAAGAAACGAAACACACCGAAGCGCTTTTGTTATGGTTATGTCTGTAGGTATTAATTTCTGGAAAGTGGGGTGAGGGGTTTAGAGAAGCTGTCATTTTAGAACACAAGAAGAGTTTGCAGGATGAGGCCAATGGCCCATCTACTCCATCTACTCCAGCATCCTGTTCTCACCAGGGCCAACCAGACGCCCGTGGAAAGCAGCAAGCAGGACTCGAAAACAAGAGCCCTCTCCCCGCCTGTGGTTTCCAGCAACTGTTGTTCAGAAGCATTGCTGCTGTGGAGGCAGAGAACAGCCATCCTGGCTAGTTGTGCTGGTCCCGGGGGGGGGGGGGGGTTACCGTGCGGCATGGTCTGAGTCTGGTCCTAGGTTGACGGTATGGAGGCTGAGGAGATTTCACCCCTCCCATATCCAAGAATCTCCTGACGAGTCTGCTGAATCTCCAGAGAGGAGGAGCAGTGTTCTGCTTTCTACTTATTCAGCTCCAGCACCAAGTCAGTCAGTCAGTCAGTGTGTCGGAGAGAGAGAGAGAGACTGAGTGTTAGAGATCGTGTGTAGAGATAAGGTTGCTGCTAAGAGCAGCTGCAGACACTCAGTGTAGCATTCATTTATGCTTAGACCTATTTAGCTCTGTATATAGTTTTGTATTATAGTTGTAGTTATAGAATAAAAGAAGATATTCTACAGAGCTGCTCTCCGAGTTGTTTATACACTGCCAGACTCTGCTATACTCTGCTGTGCGACGACTGTGAATCTGGTGCTCACAACTCTAAGCTGTGAGTCCACAGCACTTTGACCAGGTGGTCTCTGGAAGTGCTACCCAGCTCGCCTAGCCCAATCGGGGTTGAAGTGCATGAGTCCAGTTGGTGACACTGGCTCAAGGGCGATGCTGGAGGCTGTCCATCAGGGGTGAAGCGAGGTCCAAAGTGAGGAGTTGGGCGTGGTCTGGAACTCAGGAGAGCAGGTCAGGGTGCAGGCAGGAACAGGTTACCAACAATGTTGCTCCCGCAACCTGGGACTGGGCTGGCTGGCCTTTATCTCCTCTGAGGCATAGAGCGGCTCGCCTCCCCTGGCCTGGAGGTGAGCACTCCTCCTGAGAGAACTTAGTTCCCTCTGCCGCTCTGCCCTGAGCCTCTGCAGCTCAGGAGAGGCAGGAGTGTTACTGGACCCAGAGGCAACCTCACCTTCCCCTGACAGGGCTGGGAGAGGAGCACCTGCAGGCAATGGGTCCTCCATCACCTCAGGAGCTAGAGCGGATTCAGCTGGTGTCTGCTCCTGAGGATCCAGCACAGGTGAGGGCCCTTCAGGTTCAAGCCTCTGCCCCAGCTCAGCCAGCCCTGGAGGCGGGGACTCCTATGCAGGCTGGGATTCCTCAGGTTCAGCCTCTGAATCTGATTCCCAGGCCTAGAAGCCATTGAAAAATCCGCTCCACTTACCTGTTGGGAGGAGTTGCGGTGGACCACATGGCCACCCTCTCTCCTCCCATGGCTGGGAGATGTTGCCCGGGGGATCCCAGCCACGTCATCACCAGCTGGCCAATCAGGCGGCTGCGGGAGTGTGGCTGGGAACATTTAAGCAGTGGCACGAGCCAGAGGGCTTCCTCTTGGCTCACTGCTTTAAACTATAAGGACTTTGCGGACCTCACTCTTGGGTTTACTTTCTTTTTGGCTGCCTTGCAGATTGGGGCTACTCGCCAATGCTTGGGATATTGCCTGCTGCTAATTTACCTTCCGAAAATCGGCCGGTTCAGGGGGCATTGGACGGGCTATGACACGCCCCCGACGGGAACATCTGGGGGAGCTCGAGTTGGTCTGCATCGATAGGGCTCCCCTTTCTGGTGATTTACCCTTACCAGACTTCCTGTGCAACGGGCAGGAGTCAGATATAGTCGGGTCCATTCAATGCCTAAGCCAATAATGCTCACAGTCTGTAATCAATAAAGTTGTGGCCAAATTTTGCACAATAACATTAACATAATATCTGTGTCCTGATGTCTTATTCCTTATGAGGGCGTGGTTGCGGGGTCTCAACACACAACCCTCTCTTCCCTGAAGTTGCCTTTGCCCTGTGAAGCCAGATGAGTAGGGACATACCAGTTATTCAGTAGCGAGACACACTCTGTTTATGCTCAGAGGCATTCTGTTCCAAAGCTGCATCCGGTCAAATAGATTCTGGGGTGAAGCACTGCCTCAGGTTCACCCTATGCTCTGGCTCTGAATTTGGGTGTCCACCGTTTATCATCCCACCCAGCTCCTGTGCCCTTAATCAAAAGTTGATCCCCTGGGCGGGGGGGGGGGGGAGGTCTGCTTTTCGTGTCCTGGAGAGAATTGTTAACCTCTGAAAATGCCCTCAGTCTACCTATATGTCTTGAGAAGCTTCACCTGCTGAGATCTGCAGATCCAGTTACTATTCATAGCACAGGAGCCTGGTCTCTTGGCAACCCTGCTCTGAATAAGCCTTTTCCAACACCACTTTCCCACAACATCCATTCAGCAGACAAACAAACAAACAAACAAGACACATCCATTAGGATCAGTCTGGCATTTCAAAACTAAGAAAACTCGCAGATTCAGGCTGGAACTAGACTGAAAGTATCTTATCTTATCTTATCTTATCTTATCTTATCTTATCTTATCTTATCTTATCTTATCTTATCTTATCTTATCTTATCTTATCATCTTCCTTCCCTTCCCTTCCCTTCCCTTCCCCTCCCCTCCCCTCCCCTCCCCCCCTTCCCCTTCCCCTTCCCCTTCCCCTTTCCCTTCCCCTTTCCCTTTCCTTTCCTTTCAACTTCCAGCACGCTTTTCAGTACAAAAAAACCAAACCCATCACAAAGTGGTTTACCCAGTCCCTGTCTGGGAAAAAGGCGAGATAAATAATTAAGCCGTTGCAATTTATTTACAATTGCAATATCGAAAGGGCTGCGAATGCAGTTCAAACCATTAAAAACATCCCCCTCCCCACAAGCATCGGGGGAAAAAACCACCCCAAGCCAAAAGTCCTTGTGACAATTCACCAGCATTTCGGTGTGCATGTACACATTTTTCTGCGCACAGTTCTGTCCTATTTTTGCAATCTCAGAAACACCTCGTGCCTCGCCCTGATTCCAAGGAGCCCGCGTTGGCCTCACCCCATAGGAAAGGGGGGGGTGTTGAGGGGTGAGGAGTTCTGCATCCGTCTCTCGAGCATTGCTCACCCACCGCAGCAGCCGTGGAACCACTGCCAACTCTGTCACGCCGGGGATGTCTTCCCTTTTCACCCCGTGCGATGTGATGCTGTTTGCTTTGGAGCCGTTTCCACGGCAACGGGCCCCGGGTAAGCAAACACCGGTCCAGGGGCGGGGGGGGGGGGGAGCTTTGACAGCTGAGGCACTCCAGCGCCAGGCATTGCCCACCCACCCACCAGCGACATGAACTTTCTCAACCCAGGGCATGTGTATACAAAGGAAAATCCTGCAAAAGTCTCTTTTTTTAAAATAGTTTTTATTAGAATTTCAACATCACAAATTATTAAAAGCATATAATCTTCATCCCTCCCTGTTTTTTCCCCTCCCCACTCTCCAAAAACCCCCTCCCTCCCACCCACCCCCCAGACTTCCCTCAACTCCTCTCTTCGGTTTTTCAACACATATTATTCTCTGCATCTTATAAAATTGTAAAGATCCTTAAATTATCTATCTATTATGTTAACAATAATATTTGTGTATGTTTATTCAAAACCTGCCAAGGAGTCCAATTCATTTTGTGTGTGTTTTTAAAGACTCCGCTAACCCAGAAATAGTACCTCAGGTTAAGAACTTTGCTTCAGGATGAGAACAGAAATTGCACGGTGGCAGCGGGAGGCCCCATTAGCTAAAGTGTTATCTCAGGTTAAGAACAGTTAAGGTTAAGAACGGACCTCCGGAACGAATTAAGTACTTAACCCGAGGCCTCTGGTTGCGAACGGGATCCGTTCCAGAGGTCTGTTCACAACCTGAAAGGAACACAACCTGCATCTGCGCATGCATGGATTGCAATTCACCGCTTCTGCGCATACGTGTGGTGTTATTTTGGGCATCTGCGCATGCGCGAGTGGCGAAACCCAGAAATAACCCTTTCCGGTACTTCTGGGTCGCTGCGGGACGCCACCTGAAAACGCTCAACCTGAAGCAAACGTAACATGAGGTATGACTGTATATTAGTTTTTACATAACAAGTTTCCATTTAAACATATCATTCACCTTTACGTTTAGGATTCTCAGAATCCCTTGACTACCCACTGCCCTTCCCTGGTTTCCTTTAACAATCCCTTTTTCTGGCCCTATTAGAAGAACTAACCAACAAACTGAAACTGACACGGGGATAAATAGAAGAAGACACCTCCCATTTATCACATACACAGCCCAACAAGATGACAACAAGAATCCACCGACAGCATACGAATCAATCTGGCTAACCTGATTTAAAAATACGCACATACACACCGCTCACACACAAAAGCAAATCTCACTACAGCCAACCGAAGACAACCAACCACATCCTAGGCTGCCCTCAACCTTTCTCACCACCAAGATCATTTTGAACTTTAAAGGCAGTTTGCTGGATGATGGACTGACCTCTCGCTTTTCTTCTTGCCCTCCTCTTTCCTCACGTCCTTCAACTCCATTGGGCGATGCAACTGAGTTATCCTCACCTCGGCCCAGTATACCTGAAGGAGCATCTCCACCTCCATCATTCTGCCCAGACACTGAGGTCCGGCTCCGAGGGCCTTCTGGCAGTTCCTTCACTGCGAGAAGTGAGGTTACAGGGAGCCAGGCAGAGGGCCTTCTCGGTAGTGGCACCCGCCCTGTGGAACGCCCTCCCAGCAGATGTCAAGGAAATAAACAACTCTCTGACTTTTAGAAGACATCTGAAGGCAGCCCTGTTTAGGGAAGTTTTTAATGTTTGACGTTTGATTGTATTTTTAATGTTTTGTTGGAAGCTGCCCAGAGTGGCTGAGGAAACCCAGCCAGATGGGTGGGTATAAATAAATTATTATTATTATTATTATTATTATTATTATTATTATTATTATTAGGCCAGCAGGTAATTGTGGAAGAGCAGGCACTAGGCTCCATTTCTGCTGTCACAGACCTAACCGGATTAGCATTCTTCCCCCACAACCTGCGGTGCAAATTAAATGTTTATTCTTTCATGTAGGGAAAGTGTCAGCTGCTCTCAGATTGAACGGGGAAGACAAGATTTCAGATGATTGGAGGTGGGGGGGGGAGAGCTAGAGCGAGTGAGAAAAATAACAATATTCAGCGGGGGCGGGGCGCGGGGGGCGGGAATGGAGTCTGTACCCAGATCCAACAAAAACTATTTACAGTGGTGCCCCGCAAGACAAACGCCTCGCAAGACGAAAAACTCGCTAGACGAAAGAGTTTTCCATTTTTGAGGTGCTTCGCAAGACGAATTTCCCTATGGGCTTGCTTCGCAAGACAAAAACGTCTTGCAAGTTCTTGCGAATTTTTTCCCTCCCCCCCTTTTTCTAAGCCGCTAAGCCGCTAATAGGGACACGGGTGGCGCTGTGGGTAAAAGCCTCAGCGCCTAGGGCTTGCCGATCGAAAGGTCGGCGGTTCGAATCCCCGCGGCGGGGTGCACTCCCATTGCTCGGTCCCAGCGCCTGCCAACCTAGCAGTTCGAAAGCACCCCCGGGTGCAAGTAGATAAATAGGGAAAGCTTACTGGCGGGAAGGTAAACGGTGTTTCCGAGTGCTGTGCTGGCTCGCCAGATGCAGCTTTGTCATGCTGGCCACGTGACCCGGAAGTGTCCTCGGACAGCGCTGGCCCCCGGCCTCTTAAGTGAGATGGGCGCACAACCCTAGAGTCTGTCAAGACTGGCCCGTACAGGCAGGGGTACCTTTACCTTTACCTTTAAGCTGCTAATAGCCGCTAAGCCGCTAAGCTGCTAATAGCGCTAATCCGCTAAGCCGCTAATGGCCGTGCTTCGCAAGACAAAAAAACCGCAAGACAAAGAGACTCGCGGAACAGATTAATTTCGTCTTGCGAGGCACCACTGTATTTGCTATGTTTGTTGACAGAGAACGTAGCCTTGTTAAAAGGACTGGGCTGAAAACAGGTGTCTGGGAGCTTTGGCCCATTGGATGTAGCTGAACTATAACTCCCACAGCTCCCAGCAAGCATGGCTGATGGCAAGGGATGGCGGGAGTTATAGCTGGAGGGTCAGAGGTTCCCCATGCCTGTCCTAAAATATTTGGGAGCCTGTAAGAGGTCCTGGAAATTGGGGGGTGATGGGTAGTTCCTGCTCCCACTGGTCTAACTGGATCGGTATTGTTTACAATGAGGGGGGATCCTTTGTCAGATGAGATCCATGCTCTCGCCTGAGGAGCTTTGCAGGGGCCATGCGGTAGTGGTGGGTGGAGCCAGAGGTGAAAGTGGGCAGAGCAAGGAAAGGGATTCTCACGCCCATGGAAGTCAAGGGGATTTCTACACAAACACCACCTCTGTCCAGGCAAGGAATATGCATTGTTTGGAGCTCAAAGACACACTCGGCCTTGAGGCAACAGCACTCAAGGCATTTCCAACAATCATTTAACATATGTTCTTATCTTATACAATATTTTGGACTTCCATCAACCACCTCTGAAGATTGTTCAATCTTTATTACTTAGTCTACATTTCTTAATTTCTCTATTGCTTTTAATCGTCCTTAACTTATAACTCTCATCATAATCTTCATTGCAATATTTCATACAGTCCTCCTTACAGAACGTCTTGCAATCCTACTAGCGCAATCTGTTCATTACAATTGTTTTTCAAATAGTTCAAATATTTACTCCGGTCCTCTAAGAATCTTTCGGATCCTTCCTGTCATCTTATCTAATTCTGCATAGTCCATTACAGTGGTGCCCCGCAAGACGAATGCCTCGCAAGACGAAAAACTCACTAGAAGAAAGGGTTTTCCATTTTTCGAGGCGCTTCGCAAGACGAATTTCCCTATGGGCTTGCTTCGCAAGACGAAAACGTCTTGCGAGTCTTGCGAGTCCTGTGAGTTTTTTCCCTTCCCCCCTTTTTCTAAGCCGCTAAGCCGCTAATAGCGCTAAGCCGTTAAGCCGCTAATAGCGCTAAGCCGCTAAGCCGCTAATAGGGGTGCTTCGCAAGACGAAAAAACCGCAAGACGAAGAGACTCGCGGAACGAATTAATTTCGACTTGCGAGGCACCACTGTAATTTCATTTGCCACTCTTCTTTCGCCGGTAGTTCTTCTTGCTTCCATTTCTGCACCAATAATATTCTTGCTGCCATCGTTGCGTCTAAAAACAATTTGTTATCCTGTCTATTAATATCCTCCCCTACAATGCCAATGTGACGCAGGCCACATTCATACCATACGTTTAAAGCATTGTACTACCATTTTAAACTGTCATGGCTTCCCCCAAAGAATTCTGGGAGTCGTTAGGAGGCCCCAATTCCCGTCCCAGAGTTATAATTTCCAGAGTAGTTGAACAGTCCATCCATCTTCACAGGGAACTCTGGGAGTTTTAGCTCCGTAAGGGGACTAGGGATCTCCTACCAAACTCTCAGCATCCTTGCAAACTACAGTTTCCAGGATTCTCTTAGAGTGTTCCCATAGCGCTTTCTAAGGTACGGCGTGGAGGAGACCTTTGTAAAAGGCAGTGTCCTATTTCCCAAACCCTCACTGACAGATCACCTGAATTCTCTTGGATTTTTTTAATAAAAAAAAAAATTGAAATTTTCTCAGACAGATAAGAAATCTGTAATAACAAACACAACATACTTAGTCCCGGTACAGCGGCAGGTTGGAACTGAAATAACCAAAGGACAAAGAAGAAGAGGAAGAGGAAGAGGAGGAAGAAGAAGAAGAAGAAGGAGAAGGAGAAGGAGAAGGAGAAGGAGGAGGAGGAGGAGGAGGAGGAGGAGGAGGAGGAGAAGAAGAAGAAGAAGAAGAAGAAAGATGTAGAAACAGTAATCTGGAAGACGAAAGGAAATAATTTATACATGTTTAAGCTAAAGGCCAAAAGTGTTTAGGTGTAATACCAGCCCCTAATGGGACCCTCCCTATGTCACACACCCTCAAAGATGGGTCACCTGAACTCTTGGCAGGTGTGTTACACAATTCAAGCTGTTCCCTGTCTGTGGAAGGGGCTGCAATTTAACACAGCCCTTCCCCTGTGCTCTGAACCTTTCCCCCTCCTCCATCCCTCTCTCCCCCAACTTCTCCATCCTGCCCACCTCCAGCCCCGATGCCCTCTAGGGATTGCTTGGGGACAGTCATAAATCCTGGCGACGTCATCGCCAGCTCTCCCAGCCGAAGGCAATATTCCCTCCGCGAGCCTTCATTAAGAGGAAATTCATGCCTTAAACACCTTGCCGGCTGCATTTTTGACAAGTCATCGCATTTTTGTGTGACCTGTTTTATTTTAAAGCCCTTCAGACTGTGACATTAGTGGACCGGGCAGAGGAGGAGTGGGGCAGGGGGTCGGGGAGGGGAAAAGGGGGGCAGACAGAGCTGGTCGTCCCTGTCTGAGCGGGATCTTTTCCAACCAGCTCTCCAAATGACCTCAGAAAAGCCCCGTCTAGTCCAGCGTCCTGTTCTCACAGTGGCCCACGAGAGGCCTATGGCATGGATAGGCAACCTAAGGTCCGGGGGCCGTATCCTGCCCAATTGCCTTCTAAATCCAGCCCATGGATGGTCCAGCAATCAGCGTGTTTTTACATGAGTAGAATGTGTCCTTTTCTTTAAAATGCATCTCTAGGTTATTTGTGGGGCATAGCAATTGGTTCATTTTTTCACCCTTCAAAATATAGTCCGGTCCCCCACAAGGTCTGAGGGACAGTGGACCAGCCCCCTGCTGAAAAAGTTTGCTGACCCCTGGCCTATGGGATGCCCTCAAAGAAGGCAAAGGTAAAGGGACCCCTGACCATTAGGTCCAGTCATGGGTGACTCTGGGGTTGCAGCACTAATCTTGCTTTATTGGCTGAGGGAGCCGGCGTACAGCTTCTGGGTCATGTGGCCAGCAGGACTAAGCCACTTCTGGCAAACCAGAGCAGCGCACGGAAACGCCGTTTACCTTCCCGCCAGAGTGGTACCTATTTATCTACTTGCACTTTGACTTGCTTTCGAACTGCTAGGTTGGCAGGAGCTGGGACCGAGCAACGGGAGCTCACCCCGTCGTGGGGATTCGAATCGCTGACCTTCTGATCGGCAAGCCCTAGGTTCTGTGGTTTAACCCACAGCGCCACCCGCGTCCCTCAAACAAGACCTGAGTGCAAATTCACTCCCTGCAGTTCCCACCAAGTTGGAAGTTTGGATGCAAGCCAGCTTGCAGAAAGGGGTTTGCATGAGGCTGAAACAGATTGGAATAAAAGGGACTTTCCAGACTACCTTTGGTCTCTGTGCTGACCTCCCTAGTTTAGACTGATACATCTTAGGTCCCCTCCTGTCCATGTGGTCCAGGGGGTCACAAAGAGTCGGACACAACTAAACGACTAAACAACAACAACAAATTTTCCCGTGTATAACACCTCCCTGTGTATAAGGCGACCCCTATTTTGGGGGACTCCAAATTAAGGAAATGGTGGGAGGAGATTGCCCAGAGTTGTTGAGCTTTTTTGGGGGGGATTTTGCCGCCAATCGCTCACCCGCCTGACTGCCACTGCCAATTGCATGCCTCACAAAAGCCACCAATCGTCTGCCCGCTCACCGCCAGCAGCCACCAATCGCCCGCCCACTTGCAGCAGCAGCAGCCAATCACCAGCAGGCCTTGCCGCAGCCACAAATCACCCACCCAATCACCGCTTACAATCTCCTGCTTGCGGCTACCCCCAATATTTAACTATGCTTTATAATAATAATAATAAAAAACCTCGTCTTATACACGAAAAAATACGGTGGAAGAGCAGCATGGCTGGTCCTCAGAGGATGAAACCCAGTGTAGGAACATCAGGAACTGCACAAATATAAGTTGGGGGGCACCTGGCTTGCTAGTAGTACACGTGAAAAGGTGAAAAGTAGTACACTCGGGGTCTTGGTGGACCATAAGCACAACGTGAGTCAGCAGCATGATGCAGCAGCAAAAAAGGCTAATGCTATTCTAGGCTGCATCAACAGAAGTCTAAGTGTCCGGATCAAGGGAAGACATAGTCCAGGTCTATTCTTCTTTGGTCAGAATTGTGGCACCACAATTAAAAAAGCGTGTTGACAAGCTGGAAGGTGCGCAGAGGAGGGCGACCAAGATGATCAAGGGTCTGGAAACTAAGCCTTATGAGGAACGGTTGAAGGAGCTGGGTATGTTTAGCCTGGAAAATACACAGGTTACAAAACATGAAGGGAACTCAGCTCATCATTTGTGGTGTTGTAAAGCCAGCATCAGTCTGTGTGCTAGCTGCTCCCAGGCTCCCCTTCTCTTGCTGTTGTTCAGTTGTGTCCGACTCTTTGTGACCCCCTGGACCAGAGCACACCAGGCACCCCTGTCTTCCACTGCCTCCCACAGTTTGGTCAAACTCATGCTGGTAGCCTCGAGATTACAATCCAACCATCTCGTCCTCTGTCGTCCCCTTCTCCTTGTGCCCTCCATCTTTCCCAACATCAGGGTCTTTTCCAGGGAGTCTTCTCTTCTCATGAGGTGGCCAAAGTATTGGAGCCTCAGCTTCAGGATCTGTCCTTCCAGTGAGCACTCAGGGCTGAATTCCTTCAGAATGCATAGGTTTGATCTTCTTGCAACCCATGGGACTCTCAAGAGTCTCCTCCAGCACCATAATTCAAAAGCATCCATTTTTCGGCCATCAGCCTTCTTTATGGTCCAGCTCTCACTTCCATGCATCACTACTGGGAAAACCAGAGCTTTAACTATACGGACCTTTGTTGGCAAGGAAAAAAATATGGTGTATTAAATATGCCCCACGCTTCCATTTCCTTTGAGACCTTTCCCTTTGATCCTTGCCTCTCCTACCTGGTTTGATATCAGCCACGGTCAAGAGGACACGAAAAATTAGCAAGCAACAGAGGTGACCTTGGTTTGCTCACCCCTGAAAACACTTAAGCCCATTAAGTGTGTTCCTGGAAACCTCTTGCCCTGCACTCTCCAGTGGCGCTTCCCGTCTAGTTAACTTTCCCGCTGCCTTTGTTCTTATTAATTGGCTTTTCAACGAGGGCTGGGGCAACGGAGCCCATTGACCTGCTAATGAGCTGGCACCGACCTGCTTGAGCTGTTTGGACGCCTTGGAGAACTTTCAGTGGAAAAGGAAAGGAAGGAAGCTCTAATTACAACCGCCAGATCCGTATAATGAGCCTGGGAGAGTGGAGGCGGTTAACCCAATTGCTGCTATAGCACCCAGAGGCTAGTCCGAAGGTACAGGAGAGCATCAGTTTTGCAGTCGCAGCTGTGTGACAAAAAATGGGAAGGTGGGATGGTACTGAACATTGTTGTTGTTTAGTTGTTTAGTCATGTCCGACTCTTCGCGACCCCCTGGATCAGAGCACGTCAGGCACTCCTGTCTTCCACTGCCTCCCGCAGTATGGTCAAACTCATGCTGGTAGCTTCGAGAACACTATCCAACCATCTCATCCTCTGTCATCCCCTTCTGCTTGTGCCTTCCATCTTTCCCAACATCAGGGTCTTTTCCAGAGAGTCTTCTCTTCTCATGAGGTGGCCAAAGTATTGTAGCCTCAGCTTCAGGATCTGTCCTTCCAGTGAGCACTCAGGGCTGATTTCCTTAAGAATGGATAGGTTTGATCTTTTTGTTTAGTCCATGGGACTCTCAGGAGTCTCCTCCAGCACCAGAATTCAAAAGCATCAATTCTTCAGCGATCAGCCTTCTTTATGGCCCAGCTCTCACTTCCATACTTCACTACTGGGAAAACCATAGCTTTAACTATACGGACCTTTGTTGGCAAGGTGATGTCTCTGCTTAAGGAGATTAATATAACTAACAGTAGTTGTAAATGAATACAACAAGAACTGTATAAACAGGAGGATATATTTGTTTATGGCTATACTATGGACAAATATGGAAAATGAGTAACTATTGTAGCCTCAGCCTCAGGATCTGTCCTTCCAGTGAGCCCTCAGGGCTGATTTCCTTCAGAATGGAGAGGTTTGATCTTCTTGCAGTCTATGGGACTCTCAAGAGTCTCCTCCAGCACCATAATTCAAAAGCATCCATTCTTCAGCAATTAGCCTTCTTTATGGTCCAGCTCTCACTTCCATACATCTCACTTCCATACATATACGGACCTTTGTTGGCAAGGTGATGTCTCTGCTTTTTAAGATGCTGTCTAGGTTTGGCATTGCTTTTCACTCAAGAAGCAGGCGTCTTTTAATTTCGTGACTGCTGTCACCATCTGCAGTGATCATGGAGCCCAAGAAAGTATAATCTCTCACTGCCTCCATTTCTTCCCCTTCTATTTGCCAGGAGGTGATGGGCCCAGTGGCCATGATCTTCGTTTTTTTGATGTTGAGCTTCAGACCATATTTTGCGCTCTCCTCTAACATTAGGAATGGGCTTAGATTTTTTTTATCTTAAGATTTTATTTGCACTTTTTTTTAAAAAAAATATTTATTAGAGTTTCCAAATTAATACAAAAAGAAGGAAAAAAAACAAAAAGTAACAAAAATACAAAGATACAAAATTAAAAAACAGTTAAAACAAATATAGTTTCCATTACTTATTTCCATTAACTTGTTTCCCAGACCTCCTCTCACCTCCCCCTTTTGTATTCCAGTTCAAATTCTTAACTCAGCAAATCCTTATTATAACTTATTATAACTTATTATAACTTATTGCTCAACCTTTATATTACAGCTGGAAACCACTTAATTTCTGTCCAACATCGCTCTAATGTCCATTAATTTTGTAATGCCTCTGCAAATAGTCTTTAAATTTCTTCCAGTCTTCTTCTGCCGACTCTTTTCCCTGGTCTCGGATTCTGCCGGTCATTTCTGCTAGTCCCATGTAGTCTATCACCTTCATCTGCCATTCTTCCAGAGTGGGTAAATCTTGTGTCTCCCAATACTTCGCGATGAGCATTCTTGCTGCTCTTGTTGCATACATAAAAAAAGTTCTATCTTTCTTTGACACCAATTGGCCGACCATGCCCAGGAGAAAGGCCTCTGGTTTCTTAAGGAAGGTATATTTAAATACCTTTTTCAGTTCATTATAAATCATTTCCCAGAAATGGGAAAAGATTTTATTTGCACTTTGTCACTCAGTGATTATAGTCGTATTCTACAGTACGGATGACTTCCCGCTCACCCAGCCTCAATGTTTATAATTATGATTACATACAATTGCAATTTTTAAAAAATCTGTCATATCCAGTTTCATCCTTTTTTAAAAAAAAATTTATTAAAGGTTTTCAACCTAACATACCATAAAATTCCAAGTAAAGAGACTACAGTCATGCCTTGTGTTGCATTTGCTTCAAGTTGTGCGTTTTCAGGTTGCGTCCCACGGTGACCCAGAAGTACCGGAAAGGGTTACTTCTGGGTTTCACCGCTTGTGCATGCGCAGATGCACAAAATGACATCACTTGCATGCACAGATGTGGCGACTCGCGCACGCGCAGATGCACAGAAATGGGTTGTGTTCTGCTCATGTTGTGAATGGGACTCCGGAACGGATCCTGTTCACAACGAGAGGTACCACTGTAATAAAAAAACAAACACTATATCAAAAAACTAAAGAGAAATAGAAAACAGGAAAGAAAAGTTTCATCCTTTTAAATATATTTCTTGCTATCTTCTGCTATTTTCGTTCTTAGACCTTAAACCCCACTGTAGACTTTGCATCTTCATCAGCCATTCTTCTCTGGTTGGAACTTTATCTTCTTTCCATCTCTGGGCCAATAGTATCCTTGCTGCTGTCATCACGTACATGAAAACTCTTTTCTGCTCTCTTGGAATCTCTGTACCTAAAATGCCTAATAAAAAAGCTTCTGGTTTCCCCCCACAAATGTTATTTTAAACATTTTCTTCAATTCGTTTTATATCATTTCCCAGAATGCTTTAGTTATCTTGCACATCCACCACATATGGTAGAAGGTGCCTTCTTTTTCTTTACATTTACAGCAAACATTAGAAGCAGTTTGATACATCTTTGCTAATTAAGTACCATCTATACATCATTTTCATATAGTTTTCCTTCAATGCTCAGCACGCTGTAAAATTTAAATCTCCCTTCCATAATTTTTTCCAAGATTGAATGTTATGCCCAATATCTTGTGCCGAAAAGCTTGGTAACCTTCAGGGGAGATGGCTTAGAACAAAAAAACACACAAAACAAGTTACATTCACGCATCAGCAGGAATGCAAATCTTGGGCTTGATCCAGGCCTAGTTTTAGCTCAAAACAGATCCCTCCCTCTCCCCCCCTCCGATTGTTATGTACTGAGTTGAATAGGATCCAAAAGGCAGCAGTCTGATTGGTCCTAGAACAATAGGATCCAAAATGCAGCAGTCTGACTGGTCCTACAACAATAGGATTCAGAAAGCAACAGTCTGATTAGTCCTAGAACAATAGAGTCCAGAATGCAGCAGCCTGATTGGTCCACAGGAGCCACCCAATCCAGCTCCAGGTGGAAGTGAATCCGCAACCTGATTGGCCTACAGGAGAACCCCAGAATTAGCCAATCACGTGTGGCCCATTGTGTAAATAATGTATATAAAGCAGACATTCTGGGGGAACTTCCATTCCTCCTCACCACTATGAGCTGAATAAAGAGCATGAAATCCACTCTCGACTCTGAGTATATTTCACTGATGAAAACTGCTAGTAGAATTGCTTCCAGGGAGATGGAGAGATGGGTTTCTAGGCAAAAGAGGAGTGAAATTTTACCTGCTGCACCTGTTTGGGCCTGGGGAAGAAGTGATGGATGTTCCACAAAGATCTCTATGCCACACACACACAATGACATGCATGCAAACCTCTCAAGCATCTGGGCTGTCACGGGACAACCAGGCTGTTGTTTGTGCTGGCAGCCGCCCTGGGGAACCTGAAACCCACAAGCTTCACGTTCCAGGCTGAGGCCCCCTCCTGCTCCTTAGCTGACAAAGACGTAACCCGTTTTGGTGGGCGCGGGCGATCTCCCACCACCCTCTCCGCAGGGGGTCACTTTCCTTCTGCGCAGAAGGAGGCGAGTCACAGAGAAAGATACAATACGATAATCTTTATTGTCATTGTCCCATACAGAACAACGAAATTGAAAAATCTACATCAGACGTTCAAAAACCAACAAGCCTGCTATCCCAGCTATCCCAGCCTGGTTAGCCTCCTAAAAACTCTGATACCCCATAATTAAATACAATATACTCCCATAGAGACTCCTTATGCTGCATTTAAAACCAAAATCGCATTTGGGTAGAAACAGTTTCTCAGCCGGCTAGTCCTAGTCTTTATAACCCTGTACCTTCTTCCAGAAGGCAGAAGCTGAAAGAGATCATTTCCGGGGTGCGCACTATCCTGCACTATCCCTGCAGCTTTCTTATGGCACCTGGAAGCATAGATTTGATCCAAGGTGGGAAGAGTGCACCCAGTTATTCTCTCCGCAGTCTTTACAACCCTGGACAGCATTGTTTTTCCCCTGACCGTGCAGCTCCCAAACCACACACACCGACGGTAAGTTAACACACTCTCCACAGTAGAATGGTTAAATGCCACCAACAGGTCTTTTGAGAGATTGTTTTTCCGGAGGATTCTCAGAAAATATAACCTCTGCTGTGCTCTCTTCATTAGGTCTTTGCTGTTTTCTCCCCAGGTTAGGTCATCTCTCAACTCCATTCCCAGAAATCGAAACACCGAGACCTGTCCCACACACTTCCCCTCAATAATGAGTGGCTGAATATTCAATTTACATTTCCTAAAGTCCACAATAATCTCTTTTGTTTTCTTTAAGTTAAGGAGTAGGTTGTTTTTCCTGCACCAGTCCCCCAACTGCTCAACTTCTCAGCAGGAGTCTGGGCATCTTCCTTTCGAATGACACAGGAGAAATGGGTGGACACAGGTGAAAGCAGCAGGAAGAAACCTGCAACTGCCACTGTTTAGCATAATCGTGATGGACTACATCAACGCCAGGAAATGGGAAAATATGTCAGTTTCATTTCTCTCTCCATTTTCCATTTTTATGTTTTTACCTGGGTTTGAGAACTTTTTTTAAAAAAAATTCCTCATGAAAACCTACTTGAAGTGTGTCTTTTTCCAAACAAACACAAATTATATATATATATATATATATATATATATATATATATATATTAACATATACCGGTAAATTATAAAGTGTACCACAAAACTTATCACTTATACAGTCTTTTTAGACTTCCATCAGCACCTCTGATGATCCACCGTTTTAACCACATCTTATGCATTTCTAAACTTTATATTGCCTTTACATCTCTTGACAAATCATCCTTCCCCTTATCCATTTTTGCAATAATTCCATTAATACTCCTCACAAAACTTCTTGCAAACCTACAAATGTCGCCTGCTCTTCACAAATACTTTTCAGATAGTCCGTAAATTTACTCCAGTCTTCCATGAATTTCTGGTCCCGCCGGTTTCGAATCCTTCCTGTTAGTTTATCTAGTTCTGCATAGTCCATTAGCTTCATCCTCCATTCCTTGAAAAGAGACAAATTTTAAGTCCGTTTCGCCGAACAGAAACTACTGTACTTTTCTGTGTATAACACGCCCCCATGTATAAGAGGGCTGAAAATTAAGAAAATGAGTTTTTGAGCTTTTGGGGGTGGGGAGGATTGCCCAGAGCTGTTGAGCTTTTTCCAGGGAGGGTGCCCCACAGTTTTTTAGCTTTTTAAAGGGGGGGGGGGGTTTGCCGAAAATCACTCACCAGCCTGGCTGATGCTAACACTCGTGTGTGTCACAACAGCACCCTAACGTCTGTCCCCTCGCTGGCAGAAGCAGCCTATTGGCTGCCCAATTGCTGCAGCAACACCCAATCACAACCACCCCTTGTCACAGACACCAACATGTTGTAGACCACCTCCAGCTCGTGGCATCAACTAATTCCACGTCCCCCCTGGGCAATACCTATGTATAAGACGTCCCCCTATTTTAAGCATCATTTTTCAGTAAAAAAACAAAAAACTAGTCTTATGCACGGAAAAGTATGGCATTTTTCAGTATTTTTATTGTTTCATATACGTGCTCATTGTTGATTTGTGATAGCTACTGTTGTTCAGTCGCCTAACTCAGTTTGGTAGAGCATGAGACTTAATCTCAGGGTTGCGGGTTCAAGATCCCTGCATTGCAAGGGATCAAACTAGGTGATCCCTTGGAACCCTACAATTCCATGATTCTATTGTTTTGAGATGCTTAACAGAGAGCAAAGCAGATATGGATTTCAATAATTTGTTGTTAGCATCAAGATTTAGGATTGGAGTTTTCCTTCTCCTAGAGTTCGCCTTCCTTTACTACGTATACAGCAGAGCCATCATTTTCAAAACAATTGTCCCAAGCCTGGAATTATACATGATAAATCGACAATGCTGATATCCTTTACGTGGACTTTATTATTTTAAAAAGGTAAAGGACCCCTGACAGTTAAGTCCAGTCACGAACGACTCTGGGGTTGCGGTGCTCATCTCGCTTTATTGGCCGAGGGAGCCAGCGTACAGCTTCCGGGTCATGCGGCCAGCAGGATTAAGCCACTTCTGGTGAACCAGAGCAGCACACGGAAACGCCGTTTACCTTCCCGCCGGAGTGGTACCTATTTATCTACTTGCACTGGCTTGCTTTCGAACTGCTAGGTTGGCAGGAGCTGGGAACGAGCAACGGGAGCTCACCCCGTCGCAGGGATTCGAACCGCCGACCTTCCGATTGGCAAGCCCTAGGCTCTGTGGTTTAGACCACAGCGCCACCCTTGTTATTTTAACCTGTGTGCAAATGCGCTCATTCTACACCCCTATTTTATAGCCATGTTTGGCATCTTTTAATTTTCATCTATAGTTATAGCTCTCCTCTCTTATAAAATGAAATGGGGGGGGGGGAAGCCTTTACCGCACGAAGGATAACAATAAACAAGCAGAGGACTTCCTTTTGAGAGAGGGCTGTCCTCTGACAGTCCTTCAGGGAGAGAGGATTGTCTTCCATGAAATGGCCACCCAGCAATAGACTGAGGCTTGCTGGGGGAAGAGGCCATTTGTCACAGAGACGGAACATTATGGGCAGCCTTCCAGGCCTCCTGTTCACTGTCCCTTGATGGACAATCCTTTCCTTAAAAAAACAAAGATTAAAAATGACCTTGTAAACGGCGTGAGGCTTGCAGGATTACGAGCTGGTTTCAAAAAGGAAAACAGCAGGTCCCTGATTTACGGCCTGCTTCCTTTTGACGCCTTGGGACTGTGCCACGGTCACCCCGAGGCCTGATACCGCCTAATTCTTTGGCATTTATTAGCCGCGAGGAGCACATTTGGAAGGGATCAGTTCATCATCCCCTTCCTTGCCAAAGCTGCGGCCCTGTATATCTATAACATATCGGTGTTGACAGTTCTCCTGCTGGTGACCTTTGGCCAAAAACCACTGCCAGGTGACGCTGCGTTGGTTTGTTTTTTTGTGGGGTGGGGAATGGCGTAGAAATTATAAACTGGAAAGTCCCCTTCAGCCATCTGCCCAGACGCCTGTCAGTGTTAAAATACAAGGGATATATATATATATATATATAAAAATTTAAAAAGTGGTGGGAAGGGGTGATTGGCTGATAGGTGTGGTAAACCTGTTGATGACTGTTAACGACTGCAATTGCTCTTACAGGAAAAAGCAAGGGATGAGATGGCCAAAAATAGCTTTATCATGTATAATGAGATAATAATCCAATGTCTCTATTCCAGGGGTCAGCAAACTTTTTCAGCAGAGGGCTGGTCCACTGTCCTTCAGACCTTGTGGAGGGCTCCTGAACCCTATGCGGCTCCATTAGCACACTTGGCTTCGCCTCCCCCCAGGTGGGATACCTGGAGGTCTCCGCCTACCTCTGTCAGTTGTCCAATCCCACCTGGGGAGGTGTTGCCAAGGTGACCAGGCCAGGTAGGAGAGGGACTACCTGCCCGCACAATAGAGGGAGGATCTTACCTGGGAATCGTCAGTTGGCTCCAGAGCTTCTCCCACCCTACCCACCCTCAGTTAATACTTCTTTTGCAGGTTAACCTTCACAGGAATGAGGGCACTGCTACGTCAAGGTTGCTGTTGAAGGGCCGGAAAGGAATTCCCCTGCATTGGCAGGTTTTGCCTTTCCCGTAGCAAAACGTCACAACTTTGGCGGTATCAGGCCTTGGGCAGAATCCTTTAGTCTATCTTCCCTAAATGGGGGTCAGCATGTAGCGGTGACACACGCCCCCCTCCTCTTTGCGGTGGCAATACCAGGGTTCCCCATTAAAAGGGTTGTTTGAGGGGAGAATCTGGCCATACCCCTAGGGGTCGTCATTGCTCTCCCCTGTGATGGCAGCGTAACGGGGCGTGGGCTCTCTGCTTGAACATGTGTTCTCCAGAGCCGGCCCATCCTCCCCCCACTGGATAACCCTGATGTTCCCTAGATCCCCGGCGGGGGACTGGGAGGGATAAACGCCCAATGCCTGAGCCAAAGTCTACCCACATCTGAAATATAATAAAGTTGTGGCCAATTTTAATCCCATAGCACGTTGTCTTGAGTCGTCATTCCACATGAGGGGGGCCCGCCCAGGGTTTGGGGGACTCCGCCTGTCCATGCAAATAACCCAGAGATGCATTTTAAATAAAAGCACACATTCTACTCATGTAAAAACAGCTGATTCCCGGACTGTCCGCAGGCCAGATTTAGAAGGCAATTGGGCCGGATCCGGCCCCCGGGCCTTAGTTTGCCTACTCATGCTCTACTCAGATGAGGTCTCTCCATGTTTTTAAGCTTGGTAATAAGTTGTAATTCAGCAATTCTCTTTCCAGTCTATTTCTGAGATTCTTTTGTAATATGGCAGCTACTTGGAGATCTTGTATAGAATGTCCTGGGAGACTGAAGTGTTCTCCTACTGGTTTCACCACCCTTCTGAGTAATACCCCTCCCCACCCTCTCACTATATATAAAGGTCTGGTGACTTCTGTTTCAGTGTATCTGAAGAAGTGTGCATGCACACGAAAGCTCATACCAAGAACTAACTTAGTTGGTCTCTAAGGTGCTACTGGACAATTTTTTTAAAAAAAATATATTTCTACTGCGTCAGACTAACACTGCTACCTACCTGAATCTAAAATACAAGGGAGCAAGCTCTGTGTGTGTGAGTTTGTGCTGGCCTCTGACTTCAGCTCTAGGGTTCAGATACCAGAGGGTCCTTCCCAGGGTATTGGGTTGGCAAGACGAACCTCAGAATGACCACAAATTCCCACCCATCCCCTGAGAAATCTATTGTGATGATGGTGCTGAGAAGTCCATGGGACCCCACATGGGGTGAGGGGATATGACCTAGTTTAATGTGGCAGGACTGCTTACTCTATGGTCTTTTTTTTTGCACTTGGGCAAAAAAAATGAGAGGCACAAATACAAGATGGGTGACACCTGGCTTGAGAGCAGTACATGTGAAAAGGATCTAGGAGTCTTGGTTGACCACAAACTTGACATGAGCCAAGAGTGTGATGCGGCAGCTGAAAAAGCCAATGCAATTCTGGGCTGCATCAGTAGGAGTATAGCATCTAGATCAAGGGAAGTAATAGTGCCACTGTATTCTGCTCTGGTCAGACCTCACCTGGAGTACTGTGTCCAGTTCTGGGCACTACAGTTCAAGAAGGACACTGACAAACTGGAACGTGTCCAGAGGAGGGCAACCAAAATGGTCAAAGGCCTGGAAACGATGCCTTATGAGGAACGGCTAAGGGAGCTGGGCATGTTTAGCCTGGAGAAGAGGAGGTTAAGGGGTGATATGATAGCCATGTTCAAATATATAAAAGGATGTCACATAGAGGAGGGAGAAAGGTTGTTTTCTGCTGCTCCGGAGAAGCGGACACGGAGCAATGGTTCCAAACTACAAGAAAAAAGATTCCACCTAAACATTAGGAAGAACTTCCTGACAGTAAGAGCTGTTTGACAGTGGAATTTGCTGCCAAGGAGTGTGGTGGAGTCTCCTTCTTTGGAGGTCTTTAAGCAGAGGCTTGACAACCATATGTCAGGAGTGCTCTGATGGTGTTTCCTGCTTGGCAGGGGGTTGGACTCGATGGCCCTTGTGGTCTCTTCCAACTCTATGATTCTATGATTCTATGATTCTTAACCCCTTTGTGCATTAACTAGAGATAAGCATGCTGGTTATCCAGGTGAGGTCCTCACTAAAGTTAAAGGAGTTTACCTCAGTGAGGACCTCACCTGGAAAATCAACATAACTCAGGTGGTCAGAAAGGCCCAACAGAGACTACATTTCCTCAGGGTCTTGCGAAAGAATAATGTTAAACAACAACTGATGAACTCCTTTTACCGGTCCACAATTGAAAGTGTCCTTTCATATTGTATCACAGTGTGGTATTCTGGCCTGACAGCCACAGACAGAAATTTTCTACAGAGGGTGGTGAATACAGCGCATGATATCATGGGCAGTCCCTTGAGTCTGATAGATGACATCGCAAGGTATCGTTGCCTTAGGAGAGCAAAAAAAATTCTCAGGGATGACTCAGAGCCTGGCCAGCACCTCTTTAATCTTCTACCCTCGGGCAGGAGATTTAGAAGTAAAATCAGCCATACCAACAGACTAAAAAATAGCTTCTATCCGTGGGCTGTTAGGCTGTTGAACGGAAAATAACATAGTGAAATTGACTTGCGAGGTGGTGTGTTGTTCGATAAGAGATTGAGTGTTTTTTTTGGGGGGGGAGGGAGGCTCATTTAATTTCATTGTACACAGGTTGTACAATGACAATAAAGGTATTACAGTAGTACCTCGGGTTACAGACGCTCCAGGTTACAGACTCCACGAACCCAGAAATAGTACCTTGGCTTAAGAACTTTGCTTCAGGACGAGAAGAGAAATCGCACAGCGGCGGCAGTGGGAGGCCCCATTAGCTAAAGTGGTGCTTCAGGTTAAGAACAGTTTCAGGTTAAGAATGGACCTCCAGAACAAATTAACTTATTAACCTGAGTTACCACTGCATTATTATTATTATTTCAGCCGTCCATCACAACAGCATCAGATGTGATGTGGGGCATCATACACTCAGAACCACCCCACCCCACCCCAAGATGGAAATCTAGCTGAGACTGTAGACGACATTCTGGATGACCAACACAACCCACAAGGGAACACTGTCCCCAAGCTCAGTCCTCACTAACGTGCTGTTCTTATACGATCACTTCTTTGCAAATATTTTGATTCTGTGCGGAGACCTATAAATGACCCTTTATTGGGCTCCCTCGGGCCCCTGTTTATGGAACCGAGGCTGATGTTAAAGCTGCCCCAGGGCCAGCTGCCCCTCTAAGCACCATCCTGCTAGAGTGAACATGAGCCGAAAGAAAGCATGCCTAAGGAATGAGGTTTTCCCAGCAGAAACATCACCGCTGTGGTAAGATTCGTCCCCTCTCTCCACCTCCCTCCTCCAAAACCACACTTCCACCTTCTCCTTCTCCTCTTCTTCTTGCTTCCTCTTCCTGTTCTTCTTCTTCTTCCTTCCCCACCACTTTCTCCTCCTCTTCCTGTTCTTCTTCTGCTTCCTTCCCCACCACCTCCTCCTCCTCCTGTTCTTCTTCTGCTTCCTTCCCCACCACTTTCTCCTCCTCTTCCTGTTCTTCTTCTGCTTCCTTCCCCACCACCTCCTCCTCCTCCTGTTCTTCCTCTTCTTCACCTCCTCCACACCATCTCCTCCTACTCCTCTTCTGCTTCTGCTTCCTCTTCTTATTCCTCCTCCACCACACCTCCTCCTCCTCCTCTGCTTCTACTTCCTCCTCCTCCTCTTCCTTCTTCTTCTTCCACCTCCATCTCCTCCTCCTCCTGTTCATCTTCTTCTTCCTCCTCCACCCCTACCACACCTCCTCCATTTCTGCTTCCTCTTCCTCCACCTCCTCCTATTCTTCTTCTTCCTGTCCCACCACTTCCTCCTCCACCCCACCCTCCCCCTCTTCTTCCTTCTTCTTCCTCCACCTCATCCTCATCCTCTTCCTCTTATTCCTTCTCCTTCTCCACCACCTTCTCCTCTGCTTCTGCTTCCTCCTCCTCCTCCTCTCTTCCTTCTTCTTCCTCCTTTTCCTGCTTTGATCAGACAGTTGGTCTAGATAGCTTACAAGGTCCCCTCGATCTCTTATGATGTGTGAAGCAACTGTCAGCACATCTAGTTGTTCCCTAGCTGAACAACATTCTCTGTCTCAAATGCAATTTACTTCCCTCCCCCCCACTTTTTACCCGCAATGTTGAGCAAAAGTGCTTGTAAGAGGCCTCACATCCTTTGGTGTAGACACGCCTGATGAATGGTTGCTTGCTTTTCTTGCAAGAGACAGGCAGAAAGAACATTCTCAAGTCCATTAGCACTGCTGGTGGATGCCTAGCAGGAAACTCCACCACTGGTCCCTGTGATTAGCAAGTTTATCATTCCTCCTTGCAATTCTGTGTTTACTAATCTCACATTCCCATCCTCCTCTGTGTGGCTGAATTTATCTAAGGAAGTTACACTCACTCTGCTTGAATCATAATGTGCTGGTCCCGGGGGGAGGTTACGGTGAGGCGTGGTCAGAGTCTGGTCCTGGGTCGAGGGTCTGGAGACTGTCCACCAAGGGTGAAGCGGGGTCCAAAGCAAGGAGCCGGGCAAGGTTGGGAACTCTGGAAGAACAGGTCTGGGTGCTGGCAGAAACAGGTTTCCAACGACGTTGCTCCAGCAACCTGGGACCGGGCTGACTGGCCTTTATCTTCTCTGAGGCCAGGGGCGGTCCTGGCCCACAGGTGACCTGCCTCTCCTGGCCTTAAGGTGAGCACTCCTTCTGAGAGAACCCAGTTCCCTCCGCCTCTCTGCCCTGAGCCTCTGCAGCTCAGGAGAGGCTGGAGGATTACTGGACCCAAGGGGAGGCTCACCTTCCCCTGACAGGGCTGGGAGAGGCGCACCTGCAGGCAATGGATCCTCAATCACCTCCGGAGCCAGAGTGGATTCATCTGGTGTCTGCTCCTGAGGATCCAGCACAGGTGCAGGCGCTTCAGATTCAAGGCCCTGCCCTGGCTCAGCCAGCCCTGGAGGTGGGGACTCCAGGCTGGGATTCCTCCAGTTCAGCTTCTGAATCAGATTCCCGGGCCATCACACATAATCATAGAATTGTAGAGTTGGAATGGATCTAGTGTAACTCCCTGCAATGCTTGAGTAGACAGGGTTTCTCAACCAAGAACATGTCGGGCATTTTCTTTATCTCCGGAAAGCATTTATGCCATGTCTTGCCAATAAAATACTTGAGGTGACATAGAAATGTGAAAAATAAGATGGGAACAAAAAATAAAGAAAGAGAAAACCATGCTAGATAAAATGCAAGAGCGGGGTGACTGAACTCTGGGTGATATTCAAAGTTAGTCATACTCCGAGTAGACTTATTAATGAGTCAACTCTATGACTATCAGCGTACCCCAAACAATTTCTACTCAGAAGGAAGTCCTATCGAATTACTTCCAGGTGAGTGAGGCTCGTACTGCAATCTTAGTTGGATATCTATATCTGCCTCTCTAAACTATCTTTTTCTTAGTATCATGCTGTAGTTCACATGGTCGCCAGTAGGTGGCCACACCAACTGTATTATGATGACAGAAGAGCCGGTAGACAGGTGAGCAAGTCGTGCTCAGACAACCTGCCGAGGAAGGTGTGGCATTGAAGGGGGGGGGGAAGAGATGCTTCAGAGAGCAGTTTGGCAAACCACTTTCTGCGGTCCTCCCTGTCTGCTAAGTGTCACTGGAATGACATTTAAAGGGCAGTGGGGAGGCACTTCATAGCGCACTTAGCCACTCCTCCATTCAGAAATGAGCTGCTTGGGTGAGCTGTGAGGGAAGGGATTGGGTACAAGCTGTGGAGGAGGTTGGAGCATTCATCATGTGGAGGCAAAGGGTTCAGGGGTTGGCGATCAGAGTGAGCAGGTGTGGTAGAGACCAGTATATATACTCACTTAAAGCATGGCAGAGTGGTATGCAAATAAGTCTTCCTCCAGATATTAAATATATATCCCTACCCACAGACTAAACCACTAAGCCTAGGGCTTGCAGATCAGAAGGTCGAATCCCCGCGACAGAGTGAGCTCCCGTTGCTCTGTCCCAGCTCCTGCCAACCTAGCAGTTCGAAAGCACACCAGTGCAAGTAGAGCAATAGGTACCACTCTGGCGGGAAGGTAAGTGGCGTTTCCGTGCACTGCGGCTTAGTCATGTTGGCCACATGATCCGGAAGCTGTCTGTAGACAAACGCTGGCTCTCTCGGCCAGTAAAGCGAGGTGAGCGCCGGAAACCCAGAGACGTCCGCGACTGGACTTAACGGTCAGGAGTCCCTTTACTTTTACCTTACCCACAGAAAACCAGCTAACTGGTATCGGGGTTTCGTAGAATCATAGAAATGTAGAGTTGGATGAGGAGATTTCACCCCTCCCATATCCAAGAATCTCCTGACGAGTCTGCTGATTCTCCAGAGAGGAGGAGCAGTGTGCTGCTTTCTACTTATTCAGCTCCAGCACCAAGTCAGTCAGTCAGTCAGTCAGTCAGTGTGTCGGAGAGAGAGAGAGACTGAGTGTTAGAGATCGTGTGTAAAGATAAGGTTGCTGCTAAGAGCAGCTGCAGACACTCAGTGCATTTATGCTTAGACCTATTTAGCTCTGTATATAGTTTTGTATTATAGTTGTAAAAGGTAAAGGTAAAGATACCCCTGCCCGTACGGGCCAGTCTTGACAGACTCTGGGGTTGTGCGCCCATCTCACTTAAGAGGCCAGGGGCCAGCGCTGTCCAGAGACACTTCCGGGTCACGTGGCCAGCGTGACATTGCTGCTCTGGCGAGCCAGAGCCGCACACGGAATCGCCGTTTACCTTCCCGCTGGTAAGCGGTCCCTATTTATCTACTTGCACCCGGAGGTGCTTTCGAACTGCTAGGTTGGCAGGCGCTGGGACCGAGCAGCGGGAGCGCACCCCGCCGCAGGGATTCGAACCGCCGACCTTTCGATCGGCAAGTCCTAGGCGCTGAGGCTTTAACCCACAGCGCCACCTGCGTCCCTATCATTATAGTTGTAGTTATAGAATAAAAGAAGATATTCTACAGAGCTGCTCTCCGAGTCGTTTACACACTGCTAGACTCTGCTAGACTCTGCTGTGCGACAACTGTATTGTGGAAGTGTATCCGGTGCTCACAACTCTAAGCTGTGAGTCCACAGCACTTTGACCAGGTGGTCTCTGGAAGTGCTACCCAGCTCACCTAGCCCAGTCGGGGTTGAAGTGCATGAGCCCAGTTGGTGACACTGGCTCAAGGGCGATGCTGACATTGGAAGTGATCTCAATGATTATCTAGTCCAGCCCCCTGCAATGCGGGAATCTCAGCTAAAGCATCTGTGAATGTTTGCCAACTTCTGCTTTAAAACCTCCAAGGATGGGAGGTTTCAGGCAGGAGTTTCTCTAGGTACCCTAGATGCGCCCAGTTCTTCTGGATTTATTTATTTAAATGACATGGCTTCATAATAATTATTGACTCACGTTTTGAAGCACTCGCTACGAACGCCAAACTGTGGAGAGAGAAAATTGGTGCTGCTCTAATTTGTAACCTGGGAATTTCCTTGGCTTCCTTTATAACTGCGAAGAAGTAAACACCTGTTGGGAGGTCAGAGGTCAACCCCCCCTTCCCCAATTGCCCCTGGTGCCTGTTCAAGTTGCAGTTGTGGAGGGCTGTACAAATATTAGCAGACGGTCCTCTGTGTGCGTGTTGCAAAGGTTAAGGGTGAGAGGAAAGGAGGGGGCCGTGTTTGCCTTAAAAACAGTTAACCTCAAAGCTAGACATCTTCAATGAGAAGTAAAAGGATTAGCTCTAATAGCAAGGGGCCTTGATTAAGAACCCGGCACTGCTTGGGGATGAAATCTGACTTGGAAAGAAGCTGTTTTCCAAGGGTTTTGAGGATGCATTTGAGCTCAAGGATGGTAGATTGTGTCAGAGCTTGGATTTTGGACTTTCTCTTCCAGGGATTTCTCTTTGAGCTAGGAAGCTGTTAGCAATGAGACCTAGGGATCACTTAGGTGGTAAACATCCATCTGGAACCAGTGGCATAGCGTGGGTTGTCAGTGCCCAGGGCCATGCCGAGAGGGGGAAGGGAGGGAGGGAAATGGAGGGAGTACACATGTGCATTCTATTGCCTTATGGCGTACGCATCACCCATGAGATCACAGTTGCAGAGATAAGGACAGAAGAGTTGTTCTGCTGTCTGGAGAGGTCACTTTCTGGTTCACACAAAGAAATCATTTTCAACAGAGCCCACAATGGAAGTGTGCAGCTGTACAGAGGTAGCAGCAGCTGTTGAAATTTTGGGCCCCCTAAGAAATTTGTGCCTGGGGCAACTGCCCCTGTGCCTCCCTCATGCTACACAACTGTTTGGAACGGAGCACTTAAGTGGGACTCCATACAACTCCTCCCCTCCCAATGTCCAGGGCAAAACTCAAGGCCAGTCTTGACTCTGACATAGCTGGTTTTCTGTGGGTAAGGTAAAGGTAAAGGGACCCCTGGACGGTGAAGTCTAGTCCAAGGTGACTATGGGGTTGCAGCGCTCATTTCGCTTTCAGGCCGAGGGAGCTGACATTTGTCCACAGACAGCTTTCCAGGTCATGTGCCCAGCAGGACTAAACCACTTCTGGCACAATGGGACACTGTGACGGAAACCAAAGCACACAGAAACGCCATTTACAATCCCACCACAGTGGTACCTATTTATCTACTCACACCTGCGTGCTTTCAAACTGCGAGGTTGGCAGGAGCTGGGACAGAGCAACAAGAGCTCACTCCATCGCGGGGATTCGAACTGTCAACCCAAGAGGCTCAGTGGTTTAGACCCCTGTGCCACCCTCTCCCTTGCCAGTTTGTGTGGACAATACCAAGCCAAGTGAACCAATGGCCTGACTCAATAAAAGGCAGTTTCTATGTTTCAATGGCCACAGGTGAGCCTCTTCTGTCATGAAACCCATCTTCTGTGCTTGGCTCGGTGATCTGATTTCTACTGATAGCATTTCCTGGGAGAACCTTATTTATTACCATTTATTGCATTTATTGATTTATTGCATTTATATACAGTGGTACCTTGGGTCAAGTACTTAATTCCTTCCAGAGGTCTGTTCTTAACCTGAAACTGTCCTTAACCTGAAGCACCACTTTAGCTAATGGGGCCTCCTGCTGCTGCCGCACCGCTGGAGCACGATTTCTGTTCTCATCCTGAAGCAAAGTTCTTAACCCGAGGTACTATTTCTGGGTTAGCGGAGTCTGTAACCTGAAGCGTATGTAACCTGAAGCGTATGTAACCCAAGGTACCACTGTACCAAGGTGGTGTTCAGGGTTTCCCTACTCCTCCACATTTCACCCTCACAACAATGCTGCGAGGCAGCTTAGGCTGAGAGACTGGCCCAAGGTCACCCGTGAGCTTCAGTGCTGAGAGTCGGGATTCGAACCCTGGTCTCCCAGGCCATAAGTCTGACACTCTAAGCACTGCACCACACTCCTGCCTTAATTGTCCACAGATAAAAGAGGGAAGCAGCTATTGAAGGAAGAGAACTTCCTACAACCTGGTTCACCAGTGCTGGAAGTCCCAAAGTCCTCTTAACTTTGCACCCATCTCCATTTATGTCTAGTTCCTAAGCCCCGCCTCCCCAATGAGGTCAGGTAACAGCCTGGGCTCCACTGGGTCCTAGTTTCCTCCCTTCCTCCCCCACTCTCCCCAGCTGGCCGCCAGCTCCCCCCAGAAGTGACCCCTTTTGCTATGTCCGAAATACAATGAGGTCCCAAAAATACATTCGGCGTCATCCCTGCATCTGGCCCCAGCAGGTGGCAAGTAATCTATCTTCTGGGATCCGCCTGCCTTCGCCTTTTGTCACAAAGAGCATTCGTTGCCATAAATCACCGCGGTTTTGGCAGCGGCTGCAGAGCCACATCAACAAGCAATTTATTTGCCATCAGCGTGGCCCGATAAGCGCCGGCCCTTCTGACCGAGCGGTGGAATTCGGTTCCTCGAGGGTTTGAGGGTTGTCGACCTCAGGGTGTTTGTTCAGTACATCTGGAAAACTGGCTGGACAAGCGATTGGATACGACAGCTCCTTCTTAAAGCCGTCCTCCTCCCTGGGGAGACTGTAAGGGCTGTCAGGAACTTTTCCTAGCCCTCACCGTAATCTGATGTGAAAACGGTTAATATGAAGCAGACGGTGACAAAAGGCATCTTGGCGCAGCCCTGGGAGTCCAGAAAGGCCTAGCTGCTTTCAAACCACGTGTTTAAATACCACTTTAAACAGCCATGTAAAAGGTAAAGGGACCCCTGACCATTAGGTCCAGTCGTGGCCGACTTTGGGGTTGCAGCACTCATCTCGCTTTATTGGCCGAGGGAGCCGGCGTACAGCTTCCAGGTCATGTGGCCAGCATGACTAAGCCGCTTCTGGCGAACCAGAGCAGCACACGGAAACGTCATTTACCTTCCTGCCGGAGTGGTACCTATTTATCTACTTGCACTTTGACGTGCTTTCGAACTGCTAGGTTGGCAGGAGCAGGGACCGAGCAACGGGAGCTCACCCCGTCACTGGGATTTGAACCGCCGACCTTCTGATCGGCAAGTCCTAGGCTCTGTGGTTTAACCCACAGCGCCACCCACGTCCCATATGTATAGTATGTAATCATAAAATCAATAACGATTATCTTCAAAAAAGAAAAAAAGAAAGTTGAAGGAGAAGAGAAGCTTACAGAAGAGAAGAATAAGAGGGGGTATGATAGCCATCTTCAAATATCTAAAGGACTGTCACATGAGCTTGGCACAAGCTTGCTTTCTGAAGCTCCATAATTTAATTCCTGAACCAAGGGATTCAAGTTACAATAATCCGGCTAAACATCAGGAAGAACTTTTTGAAAGTAAGAGCTGTTGGACAGTGGAACTGACTCCATCTGAAGGTGGTGGACTCTCCATCGTTGGAGGTTTTTAAGCAGAGGTTGGATGTCCACCTGCCAGGGATTCTTGAGTTGTGATTCCTGCATTGTAGGGGGTCAGGCTAGATGAGTCTTGGTGGCCCTTTCCAAGACTACAATTCTATGATTCTAACTCTAGAAGGGACAGTGGCTTCCTAATAACTCCCAGCACCTTTCATTTCTTTATTTCACAATATGCGTACCTTGCTTGATTTTTAAAGAAAACCTTTAAAGCAGTTCATAAAAAGAGAATCAGGATTTTTTTAACAATACTTTAAAAAGTAAAAAGTTAGAATATTAAAACTGATTAAAATTCACATTTTTGACAGACCATAGGTCCCAGCATTCTCTGGGAGAAGCCACGAGTGTTTAAGGTGGTATCACATTGCTTTAAATAGATGGTCCGTCAAGCAAGACTGCTGTCTTTCTGCCAAATGGCTGTGGTTCCCTTAACATGCTCTGCTACTTAGAATCCTTTTGATGAGAGATTCTGGAGTTTGAATGTGGGGCTTTCAACATGCAAAGCTCGTGATCCCTTCTGGGCATACATAGGCCACAGGATGACTTTGGGAATGGTAGCCTTCCCATTTGGTTGGCATGGCCAAGGGGCTTCCTGCAACACAGAACAATATCTTGGGGAAGGAAGTGTCTGGAATAATAATAATAATTTATTATTTACACCCCGCCCATCTGGCTGGGCTTCCCCAGCCACTCTGGGCGGCTTCCAACAAAATACTAAAATACATTAAAACATCAGTTATTAAAAGTTTCCCTAAACAGGGCTGCCTTCAGATATCTTCTAAATGTCAGATAGTTGTTTATTTCCTTGACATCTGGTGGGAAGGTGCCACCACCGAGAAGGCCCTCTGCCTGGTTCCCTGCAACTTGGCTTCTTGCAGTGAGGGAACCGCCAGAAGGCCCTTAGCGCTGGACCTCAGTGTCCGGGCAGAACGATGGGGGTGGAGACGCTCCTTCAGGTATACTGGGCCGAGGCCTTTTAGGGCTTGAAAGGTCAGCACCAACACTTTGAACTGTGCTCGGAAACAGAAATGAGTCATTCTACACTGCATATTTCAAACCCCAGATTCCTCCGAGTCCCTTGAGTGCGTATCTGCAAGTATTGCACACCCAGGGCTGCTTGAGTCCATGGGAATGGGGATGTGTGCACACACGGAAGGTTTTTGAGGTCTCCATGGATTTTGCCGTTTGATCCATGTCAGTGCCTCCCGATGACTACACAAAAGCAGTGTCTCAGAAAATAAAGAAGGGATCTCATTTGGGATACTTAAACTCAGTCGCCCTAATGGATCAGGGTGGGATAGTTCAGGGATGCCCAACTCCCAAGAGACTGCGATCTATTCACAGTATAAAACAGTGGCAGTGATCTACCCATCATGATTGGAGTTGCTGAGCTATTTTTAGGGAGCTAGAGTTGTTGAGCTTTTTTTTAATCGCTAAGGGTCCAAAGGTCGACCATTAACACCCTGCGATTGACCAGTAGATTGTGACCGGCCTGTTGGACATGCCTGGGATAGTTGTTAGAGTGTTGAACCTGGTGTGGGATCCCATCAAAGCTCTTCTCCTTCTTTTTCTTCCTCCTCCTCCATCTCCTCCTCCTCCCCCTCCTCCTCCTCCTCCTCCTCCTCCTCTTCCTTCTTCTTCCTCCTCCTCCATCTCTTCTTCTCCTTCTCCTTCTTTTTCCTCCTCCTCCTCTTCCTTCTCCTTCTTCTTCCTTCTCCTCCTTCTTCCTCCTCCTCCATCTCTTCTTCTTCTTCTTCTTCTTCTTCTTCTTCTTCTTCTTCTTCTTCTTCTTCCTCCTCCTCCTCCTCCTCCTCCTCCTCCTCCTCCTCCTTCTCCTCCTCCTCCTCTTCCTTCCTTCCTCCTCCTCCTCCTCCTTCCTCCTCCTCCTCCATCTCTTCTTCTTCTTCTTCTTCTCCTTCTTCTTCTTCTTCTTCTTCTTCTTCTTCTTCTTCTTTTTCATACCCTGCACACCTGGCTGCCACTCTGGGCAGCTTCCAGCAAAATATAAAAATAATAAAAAAACATTAAACATGAGGAAGGAAAAAGCTGCACGAGCCACCATGAGCTCCTTGGAAGAGAGGTAGGATAGAAACATAACAATGCAAGGAATGAATAGTATCGGATCAAGCATTCATTCAGGCTTCCTGAATTCTGAATCCCCAGATGTCGCACTGCAGCTCCCATTATTTGTCACCATTGGCCATTCTGGCTCAGGAGGCTGAAGGCTGAAGCCCAACAAGACCTAGAGATTCTAGTTTCAGAAAACGATTTATGCCAAACCAGACCACGGGTCTGTGCATTGCCTGCACCAGGGTTTCCCAAACTTGGGTCTCCATCTGTTTTTGGTCTACGATTCCCATCATCCCTGATCACTGGTCCTGCTAGTTAGGGATGATGGGAGTTGAAGTCTAAAAACAGCTGGAGACCCAAGTTTGGGAAACCCTGGTCTACCCTAACTGGTAGTGGCTCTTCAAGACTGCAGGCAGGGAACTTTCTCAACTCTACCTGCAGACACCAAGGATTGAACTTGGGACTTTCTGCAGTCAGTGCAGATGTCCGGCCACTGAACCACAGCCCTTCGCCGTTCTGTTTTCCAAGTACAGTTGGCCACATCCTTCTGAGAAACTCATAGGCAGGGCCAAACTCCTGTTGGTTTGTCACCCGTCCTGTTGCTCAGGTATATTGCCTCTATATCTGGAGGTTCCAATGAGTAACCATGTCTAATAGCAACTGAGTTACTCACCTGCTTTCAAACGTTTGAGAATCAAAACCTTTGAGGTCTGAAGCCACTCATTTGTTGTTTAGTCGTTTAGTCATGTCTGCCTCTTCGTGACCCCCTGGACCAGAGCACACCAGGCACTCCTGTCTTCCACTGCCTCCCTCAGTTTGGTCAAAATCACGTTCGTAGCTTCGAGAACACTGTCCAACCATCTCGTCCTTTGCCGTCCCCTTCTCCTTGTGCCCTCCATCTTTCCCAACACCAGGGTCTTTTCCAGGGAGTCTTCTCTTCTCATGAGGTGGCCAAAGTATTGGAGCTTCAGCTTCAGGATTTGTCCTTCCAGTGAGCACTCAGGGCTGATTTCCTTCAGAATGGAGAGGTTTGATCTTCTTGGGACTCTCAAGAGTCTCCTCCAGCACCAGAATTCAAAAGCATCCATTCTTCGGCGATCAGCCTTCTTTATGGTCCAGCTCTCACTTCCATACATCACTACTGGGAAAACCATAGCTTGAACTATACGGACCTTTGTTGGCAAGGTGATGTCTCTGCTTTTTAAGATGCTGTCTAGGTTTGTCATTGCTTTTCTCCCAAGAAGCAGGCGTCTTTTAATTTTGTGACTGCTGTCACCATCTGCAGTGATCATGGAGCCCAAGAAAGTATAATCTCTCACTGCCTCCATTTCTTCCCCTTCTATTTGCCAGGAGGTGATGGGCCCAGTGGCCATGATCTTTGTTTTTTTGATGTTGAGCTTCAAACCATATTTTGCGCTCTCCTCTTTCACCCTCATTAAGAGGTTCTTTAATTCCTCCTCACTTTCTGCCAACAAGGTTGTGTCCTCTGCATATCTGAGGTTGTTGATATTTCTTCCGGCAATCTTCATTCCGGTTTGGGATTAATCCAGCCCAGCCTTTCGCGTGATGAATTTTGCATATAAGTTAAATAAGCAGGGAGACAATATACAGCCTTGTTGTACTCCCTTCGCAATTCTGAACCAATCCGTTGTTCCATATCCAGTTCTAACTGTAGCTTCTTGTCCCATGTATAGGCTTTTATAATTTCCAGCTATTTAGTGAGTTCCATATGAAATGTTCTCTTGATGTTTACTATCCTACCCTCACATGGACCCCCCCCCATAAAAATGTTCACAGTCACAAGGTGAGCTGGCAGGTATTTATAAAACCACATACTACCATCCTCTCCATGTCCTCAGTTATTTATGTACTGTACGCACTTCAGTATGGAAAAAAGGGAGAGAGAGAGAGGTTGGTTTTTATAGCAGGTTTCTGTTGCCTTATAAAATGAAATAAGAATGTTATAGAATTTCATGCATCTGGAGTCCTGCATTGTGCTCTGGCTACCATCTGTTCCCGAAACTCCAGAGATCCTTTTGGGAGGCCTGGCAGGTTAACTGGGCCAGACGACAGCTTTGGAAATGGAGATGTTTTCCAAACATGTTGTTTTGTTAAATTGTACACTGCGTATCTCTCGGTGCCCTTTCTGGAATGAAAATTCCACAAAGGGTCGAGACGAGATGACTTGTCTCATTGGGACTCCACTGTTCGTTTTTTTGGTGAGTGGTGAAAGGGGGCTTCTGTTTTTGGCCATTTGCAGTGCTCACGGAGAAGACGTGTGGGTTTTGAAGACGTTCTTGTGGCACCATTCTCTATCCTGTCTTCTTAGCCTCATTCCTTCTACCCTCAGCCTCATTCCTTAGTCTTCACCGCCCTCAACTTCATTCCTTAGCCCTCACTCCCTCAGCATCACTTGCCCTCAGTCTCATTTCTTAGTCCTCATTGCCCCAAACATCACTGCTTAGCCTTGGCTGTCCTCAGTCTGATTTCTCAGCCCTCACTGTCCTCGGCTTCATTTCTCAGCCCTCACTGCCCTCAGTTTCATTTCCCCTCAGACTCGTTTCTTAGCCCTCATTGCTCCAAACATCATTGCTTAGCCTTGGCTGTCCTCAGTCTGATTTCTCAGCCCTCACTGCCCTCAGACTCATTCTTTAGTCCTTACTGCCTTCAATTTCATTTCTCAGCCCTCACTGCCCTCAGTCTCATTTCCCCTCAGACTCATTTCTTAGCCCTCATTGCCCCAAACATCATTGCTTAGCCTTCGCTGCCCTCAGTCTGATTCCTCACTCCTCAATGCCCTTGGCCTCATTTCTCAGCCCTCATTGCCCTCAGCCTCATTCCTTAGTCCTCACCACCTTCAATTTCATTCTTTAGCCCTCACTGCCCTCAGTTTCATTTCCCCTCAGACTCATTTCTTAGCCCTCATTGCCCCAAACCTCATTGCTTAGCCTTGGCTGTCCTCAGTCTGATTTCTCAGCCTTCACTGTCCTCGGCCTCATTTCCCAGCCCTCACTGCCTTCAGCCTCATTCCTTAGTCTTCACCACCTTCAATTTCATTCCTTGGCCCTCACTGCCCTCAGTCTCTTTTCCCCTCACCCATTTCTTAGCCCTCATTGCCCCAAACATCATTGCCTAACCTTCGCTGCCCTCCGTCTGATTCCTCACCCCTCACTGCCCTCGGCCTCATTTCTCAGCCCTCACTGCCCTCAGCCTCATTCCTTAGTCCTCACTGCCCTAAACTTCATTTCTTAGCCCTCGCTGCCCCCAACACCATTGCAGAGCCTTTGCTGCCCTCAGCCTAATTTCTTAGCTCTCACTGCCCTCAGCCTCATTTGTCCTCACTCTGCTTTCGAACGGTGATCACTGTGGTGGCGTTTGCTTAACGTGAGGGTCTAATTGTACTGAATGAATTGAAGTTCAACCCAAGTTGAAAACTTGGATTAGCAACCAAATTTAAAAGCCATCATGAGAGAAAAGGATTCTTCTGGATTTCTGGAAATGGGTTACCAAGTTATGTGACTGTAGAACAGGACATAGCTAATTTGATTGCTGTGGGATAAAAAGCACGTTCAAATATAAGGAGTATTGATTAGGGTTACCAGACATCCCTGTTTCCCGGGGACAGTCCCCAGATTTGTGAATAAGTCCCCGGACAAATTCCATCCCCGGAATGTCCCCGGATTTCATCTAATGTCCCCGGGAAATGCAGCAGCGGCAGTCTCAGCAGCCCGGAGTGGTTGGCTCTGGCTGGCTTCAGGAGCTGCTCGGAAGTCCCCATATGATGGTGATGCAGGGGCTCTAAGATGCAGCTTCCGGGCAGCCTCCACCTTCCCTGACCCCAGCAGCAAAGCCGTGTGTGAATCATAGAATCATAGAAGCATAGAGTTGGAAGAGACCCCAAGGGCCATCGAGTCCAACCCCCTGCCAAGCAGGAAACACCATCAGAGCACTCCTGACATATGGTTGTCAAGCCTCTGCTTAAAGACCTCCAAAGAAGGAGACTCCACCACACTCCTTGGCAGCAAATTCCACTGTCAAACAGCTCTTACTGTCAGGAAGTTCTTCCTAATGTTTAGGTGGAATCTTCTTTCTTGTAGTTTGGAACCATTGCTCCGTGTCCGCTTCTCTGGAGCAGCAGAAAACAACCTTTCTCCCTCCTCTATGTGACATCCTTTTATATATTTGAACATGGCTATCATATCACCCCTTAACCTCCTCTTCTCCAGGCTAAACATGCCCAGCTCCCTTAGCCGTTCCTCATAAGGCATCGTTTCCAGGCCTTTGACCATTTTGGTTGCCCTCCTCTGGACACGTTCCAGTTTGTTCCAGTTTGAAGGGAGACTTCACGTTTTATCAGAGCTTGCGTGCAAACAGGAGGGGGCAGTGATCTCTCAGTTAGGCAACGGGAAGCCTCCCTTCCCAGCTGAGGGATCCCCGCCCCCTCCTGCTTACACGCAAGTAGGAGTTGGGATGGGGCTGCTCCGAAAGGCAGTGTGAAACCTCCCTTCCCTCTGCCACCACTATCGCGGCAGTATCAACATCCCAAACGTGTAGTATTTGTTACAGGTAGGTAGCCGTGTTGGTCTGCCGTAGTCAAACATAACAAAACAAAACAAAACAAAACAAAACAAAACAAAACAAAACAAAACAAAACAAAACAAAACAAAACAAAACAAAACAAAACAAAACAAAACAAAACAAAACAAAACATAACATAAAATAAAATAAAATAAAATAAAATAAAATAAAATAAAATAAAATAAAATAAAATAAAATAATTCCTTCCAATAGCACCTTAGAGACCAACTAAGTTAGTTATTGGTATGAGCTTTTGTGTGCATGCACACTTCTTATTTATTTATTTTGTCCCCGGATTCATTGAAAAAAATCTGGTAACCTTAGTACTGATGGGTATTAAAAACAAAACAAAACAAAACAAATTCGCCCCTCACTGCAAAACCAATTCCTCTTGTCCAGCAGTTTCCCCCTGGAGGAAACCATTCTTTAGTATCCCATTGAAACAAATTTCAACCAGATTTTCTATGGATTGCTGTTAGTTCCGATTTAGAGCTAAAGAGCAGCTCTCCTCTGGATAAGGAGAGGGACAAGGTGGGTAACCACTCGGACCCCAGCCTAGAAAGTACAGGTCAAGCGGAAAACTGTTCGGACCCGTGCTTTTGGACCTGCAACCTCATTGGCCAGCCCAGCGACATGCATTCCTCCGCCGGCGAAGGAGAACCGCCCCCCCTTGCCTCCCCAAAGCTCTAGAAGGCAGAGCACTCACCAGGAAAACACAGCAGCCCTCACAAAGCAGCTTGGGTCTGGCCGGGCACTGCGTAAGGACGCAACAGCTATGCACCCTTCAAATCATTCCAGATTCAAGATCAATTTGCATTCTTCCATCCCGCTTGGAAACAAAGAAAAGGAAAACGGCACTGCTCAGGTGGTATTCTATTCCTCGTGCAAGACACCTGGGACCTTTGTAAACTCTTAAATGGAGGTTTTAGAAAGATTGGACCCATTAAAAAGATTGTGACTGGGGCCACCACCTCTGCAGCCCCCCAGGCTATGCCCCTGACCTGTCATACCTGTAGTTGTGTTAGGTTCATGTTGAGGATTTTGGGTTGTGAACTTCCGGGTTTCGCCGTGCGCATGCGCAGAAGTGTTCTGAGCGCTTCGCACAGGCGCAGGAGTGTTCTGCATGCTTTGCGCATGCACAGGAGCACTCTACTCACGTGCGCAGAAGCGGCGCTCTACTTAAGGGCTTTTTGGGGTGCGAACGGCACCCCAGAATGGATCACATCTGTAAGTAGAGGTACCAGACGCTTCAGGTTACAGACTCTGCTAACCCAGAAATAGTACCTCAGGTTAAGAACTTTGCTTCATAATGAGAACAGAAATCACGCGGCGGCAGCGGGAGGCCCCATTAGCTAAAGTGGTGCTTCAGGTTAAGAACAGTTTCAGGTTAAGAACGGACCTCCAGAACGAATTAAGTTCTTAACCCGAGGTACCACTGTATAGTGATTTTTAAAAACCCACAGATCCATAACACAACAGGTAATGCATTGTAAAAGGAACATGAGAATCCAGGATGGAAATGCAAGCATTATAATTTCAAAGGCCAAAACGCATCTGAATGCATCCTGCAACTCAGCAGTAAAGTGGATGTAGACAAAACTAGAACATAGCTGTCAACTGTCCCTTATTTAGCGGGAAACTCCCTTATCCCAGCGCCGTGTCCTGCTGCTGTCCCTTATTGATGATGTCCCTTAAATTTCCAGGGTTTCATGCGCGCCCGGCTCGAGAGGGAAGCAGCAGCTCGGGGTCCTCTGCTGCAAGAGAGAGCACGCTGGTGTTGTCGTCCTGGCGCGAGGAGTTCCATCGGCCCTTCCCTGCCCAAGAGAGGGGGGGAGGGAGAGAGACTCTCGCCCACGCCGCCGTGAGCCCGGAGGCGGCAGCAGTGGTGGCAACTGAGGAGGCAGCCTGAGGGAGGAGGAAGAGGAGGGGATGGGGAGGGACGCAGAAGGGTGGCTCTTCAGTGGCCGCCGCCGCGCTGCAACCACCTCATGCCAGATTGACAGCATCTGTCAATCCTACCAATGTATGTAACTCTTTACAATAGCAAAATCCCTTATTTTGCCTGCTGATCCCTTATTTTTGAGGCTGCTGGTCCCTTATTTTCAAATCTGTAAGTTGAGAGCTATGGACTAGAATGACATTGGCTCTAGCGCCACCTACTGTTGGCCTCCCTGCTTTCTGCCCTACCAGCTACAATGGGCAACAGTCACCACTGGTGGTCCCATGTATTCCAAAAAGCAGGATGGGGTGGCTCCTCTATGAGGAACATTTTGAAGCATTTGGGACTTTCTAGTTTGGAGAAAAGACTAGCAAAAGGCATAGCAGCTGCCTCTGAATACCAGCTGCAGGAAACCACAGGAGGGGCTTTGAGCTCAGGTCTTGCTTGCTGGTTTCCCAAAAGAAGAATCTGGTTGGCCACTGTGAGAACAAGATGCTGGACTGGAAGGGCCACTGGCCTGATCCTGCAGGCTCCCTATAATTAGGAGAATGGGATGGATGAGCCTGTCATTAACAGCACACCACAATACATAAATTCTCAGAAGTCTCACTGAGTTCAAGGATGCCTATCCCCAGGTATGTATGAATAATAACAATAACAATAACAATAACAATAATACAACAACAATAATAATAATAATTTATACCCCGCCCATCTGGCTGGGTTTCCCCAGCCACTCTGAGCGGCTCCCAACTGAATATTAAAAACACGATAAATCATCAAACATTTAAAATTTCCCTAAACAGGGCTGCCTTCAGATGTCTTCTAAAAGACAGGTAGTTGTTTGTTTCCTTGACATCTGATGGGAGGGTGTTCCACAGGGCGGGTGCCACTACCGAGAAGGCCCTCTGCTTGGTTCCCTGTAATCTCACTTCTCACAGTGAGGGAACTGCCAAAAGGCCCTCAGAGATGGACCTCAGTGTCCGGGCTGGACAATGGGGGTGGAGATGCTCCTTTAGGTCTACTGGGCTGAGGCCGTTGAGGGCTTGAAAGGTTAGCACCAACACTTTGAATTGTGCCTGGAAATGTACTGGGAGCCATTGTAGGTCCATCAGGACCAGTGTTATATGGTGTCAGCAGCCATTCCCAGTCACCAGTCTGGCTGCCGCATTCTGGATTAATTGTAGTTTCCGGGTCACCTTCAAAGGTAGCCCCATGTAGAGCGCATTGCAGTAGGCCAAGCGGAAGAAAACCAGAGCATGCGTCACTCTGGTGAGACAGTCTGTGGGCATAATAATTGAATCTTATTGGAAGGGACCCAAGGGTCATCTAGCAATACACCAAGACTGCAGTTTTACTTAAACAAAAAAAAAATCAACATTGCCAAAAATTAGAAAACTTTCTCCGAAGCTTACCCACAACCCATTGCAAACTTTTGCATAACACTCACCTTAACTCCCGGTTCTCCTTCAGCCACTAGATGGAAGCAGACCGTAATCTGTGAGGCATCAGCCAGCCGTCAGCAAGGACCACAACACCGGCCAGCCTCTGTGTGTGGTCTTGGGGCTTCGCTTTACCTTCTCACTAACATTTAACGAAGGAAATACAGAACTTAAAGCAAATCAGTCCTTGGACATCATAAAACATGCAGTCTTGGCAACCAACCAGCGTGTTCAGTGTGAGCTGGAGAGATCTGGGGAATATGCGCCTGACACATAGTCCATATGCTTCAGCCCATTCTGCTCCTTTCTACACCAAAAAACTCCAGGTAACTTTTTCTAAACTCCCCCCTCCCCAAAGACATCTGGAGACTGGAACTTTCCTTACGGAAAATAACGACAGAGCCAGCTCTACCATTAGGCAAAGTGAAAAGACCACCTCAGGTGGCAGTTGCTGTGGGACATCAACTCCTAACTGTTCCTACTGAGGCCTCCTCTGCTGCCAACTGGCCTGTCCTGGCTGCCCAACTCTAACCAGGTTCCTCAGGTGTCAGCCGCGTGACACTTCAGATTCAACTGCTGTTTCATTTGGCTCTTGTCTGTGGAATGGAGGGGTGCCATCTTAGTGTTTGGCTCAGGCGGCCAAATGCCTTGGACTCACCCTGCACAATTTTTTAAAAAAAGGTTCTTGCATCGTTTCAGCTTTTCTGCCCCCAACTGTGCGCATCCTTAGATTTTAGCATGCGCCATTCTCTCTGTGTTTTCTGCCCCGTTAAAAAAGAGAGAGGCCCTTATCAACACTAACTGCTAGCTGCTTGTGTGGATCTGGAGACTACAAATCCCATGATGCAGTGCGAACGGAAACAAAGCACGGGTGCTGAAACACGATGGTAAAATGTGCCAAGATTTTTAGAGGTACCCTTCAGAGTCGGCGGGGTCATCCTGTGCTCTTGGAACACAGCTGTGCTCCAGTGCTGAATGCTTTATTCCTCTTTGGTTGCCTGATGCTTGTCATAAATCCACTGAGCTTGTGGATTGAGCCATCACAATGGACACAGATTGGCACCTCTCTGGCCCAGCTGCAGCATCTGGTACAATTTAACCCTGATGGAACACATTTGGGTGAGAGAGGACGCCTCCCCACTCCATTGCCACTGATCTGTGCCCAACACCTCATGGAAATGCACACCAAAAAAAGAGGAGATAACTTCTGGCTGTGTCACTTGTCAGTTGCTTCTCTTGCCGTGTGCCCTCTTTCTGCTGGCTGTGAGGTAGCGTCTCCGAGCTTTTGGGAAGGCGCCCAGCTTTGCTAAGTGTTAGCTTGAGGTTGCTGGCTCTGGGAATGACTCGTTCACAGTCACACTTCCAATTTTCAGAAGCCTGACTTTCGTCGTCATGAGCGAGAGTTCCTTCCAACCCCTGCCAAACAGCAGCTTAAACGGGTACAGAGAAGAGTGACAAGGGTAATGATGTCTGAAAGGCAAAATATGGGTGGGAGAGTTTGGGGAACTTGGTGGGTTTTGATTGCAAGAAAGCTGGGCACCTTGAGAACCTTCTGGATCAGGCCAATGACCCATCTGGTCCAGCTTCCTGTTCTCATTGTGGTTGAGCTTTGGGAAACCCAGTCTCTCCAAATGTCCCTATTTTCCAGGGACAGTCCTGGATTTACAGAAGCCGTCCTGGTTTCTGATTTGATCCTGGAATTTCCCCTTTCCCCTAGGCCAAACCTACTTTCATCAGGGAAATGTTGGAGGGTATGGAGTTATGCGACCCCCGAGCCAAGGAGATAAGTAATCAGACAACCTTTAGAAGGCATCTGAAAGCAGCCTTTCAGGTATAACATCATTCCATAATGGAGGATGGATATTTGAAGGGGTCCGTATAGTTCAAGCTATGGTTTCCCCAGTAGTGATGTATGGAAGTGAGAGCTGGACCATAAAGAAGGTTGATCACCCAAAAATTGATGCTTTTGAATTATGGTGTTGGAGGAGACTCTTGAGAGTCCCATAGACTGCAAGAAGATCAAATCTATCTATTCTGAAGGAAATCAGCCCTGAGTGATCACTGGAAGGACAGATCCTGAAGCTGAGGTTCCAATGCTTTGGCCACCTCATGAGAAGAGAAGACTCCCTGGAAAAGACCCTGATGTTGGGAAAGATGGAGGGCACAAGGAGAAGGGGGCGACAGAGGACGAGATGGATGGATAGCATGAGTTTGACCAAACTGCGGGAGGCAGTGGAAGACCGGAGTGCCTGGTGTGCTCTGGTCCATGGGGTCACGAAGAGGCAGACATGACTAAATGACTAAACAACAACAACAGATTAGAGATCACACTAGACAAGAGTTTCAAAAAGCATGGGGGAAATGCAGAGAATACTTCACAAAACAGTGCCTTAAAATACATACCTGGACTTGTTTCGATAAATGTCTGCAGGAGACTTTGTGGATATTTAAGCTATAATTAGAAAAATCTTAATAATTATTCATAAAGGAAACAGATTATAAGAAGTAAATAAGGAGGCCAGATACAGGATAAAGGAAGTCTTTTATTTGGTTGTTTGTATTGTTGTATGTTATGCTTAAGGGACGCGGGTGGTGCTGTGGGTTAAACCACAGAGCCTAGGATTTGCCGATCAGAAGGTTGGCGGTTCGAATCCCCGTGACAGGGTGAGCTCCCGTTGCTCAGTCCCTGCTCCTGCTAACCTAGCAGTTCGAAAGCACGTCAAAGTTCAAGTAGATAAATAGGTACCTCTCTGGCGAGAAGGTAAACGGCATTTCCATGTGCTGCTCTGGTTTGCCAGAAGCGGCTTAGTCATGCTGGCCGCATGACCCAGAAGCTGTACACCGGCTCCCTCGGCCAGTAAAGCGAGATGAGCGCCGCAACCCCAGAGTCGGTCACTACTAGACCGAATGGTCAGGGGTCCCTTTACTTATGTTATGCTTATTGTATGTTATGTTCATGTTTAATGAGGGTGGAATTCTGTATTGGGGGGGGGATTTATGTAAATAAAATTTGCAATTAAAATTATTTTTTTAAAAAAAGATATTTGAAGGGGGGTGGGGAGAGAGAGGGAGGCAAAGCAGATTCGACAAACGGAAACCAAGCAACTGAGAACAATGTTTTGCATTTAGCCCCTCTGAGTTGTCCATTCTGTTCTGAGACTCTTTTGCATCCCATTTTATCCCACCATCCCTTTGGAGTGAAATAGGAATGAGATCTCCAGTGTTGTGCCAGTTCCTGCCCGGCTGCTATTATTAGACGGATGGTGAGGTCTTTGCATAACACATTTTGCATGGTTTCTGGAAAAAGCGCTAGTAGTGCTAGACCTGGGTCTGGAGGGATAATTTGTTGCACTATGGATTGAATCGCTTGCAAAACCTTTGACCCCACAATCCTTCCCCCTACTACTCCTCCTGCCAGCAGTTTTCTGCAGTGTTGGGGGTTGGGTAAACAAGACCTATTCTGGGCTGCAGTGCCCCAGAAGCTTCCCCCTTTGTCCCACCATGAACCCTGTGGCAGGAAACCTTTCCGAACTATCTACAAGCCAATTAAGAGAACTGCTTGGGAAAACTCCGCAGAGGAACATCCTTCGACACACATACACAGGAAGGAAGAGGGCACTGCTGGTGTTCTGTCCTCTGTCAACACACATGACAAGGTCACTCGTGGCGGAAGCCTGAAGTGGCTTCTTCAGCCAGCGAGAGTTTCAGACACAAGATAGCAGTGTTTTAGGGACTCTGGCCGGAGATTAGCTGCTTAATAAATGCACCTTTGTCGTGACAAGCTAAAGCCACTGGACTTAGATGTGCATGTTCTTCCTGGCTTCCATTCCTTGTGATGGCAGATGGGTTGTTGTCCGGACCAGAGCATCCGTGGTTGTTAATATCCACCCTCCGATGCATGGCTAGGGCATGGAGGATTCATCTGCTAAAGAGAGGATCTAGAGGAGGCCCTGTGGCAAGAGTCACCCTATGCAGAAGCAGGAAGGCTGGCTGCTGAGGACAATCAGAGTGTGCTGGCCCCGGGGGTAACCCGTGAAATGCAGTCCAGGACTGGTCCAGAATCTGAAGGTTCCACTAGGAGTCAGTCCGACAGGGCCAAGGCAGGACCCGAGGCAGGAAACCAGGCAAGGACAGGTACAGGATCTCAGGCAGGATCTGGCATACAGCAATGTTGCTCCCACAACCTGGGGCGGGGTCCGACAGCTTTTTATATTTGTCGGGGTAGCGGCTGGTCCTGATCCCCAGGTGACCCACCTCCCTGTTTTGCCTGAAGGTGAGCACTCCTCCTGCGAGTACTCAGGTCTCTCCTTCTCTCAGACCTCAGTCTCTGCAGCTCGGGAGATGTCGGTGGGTTACTAGATCCAGGGGCCGCCTCAGCCTCCCCTGACCCAGCCGGTAGTGGAGCAGCTGTAAGTGATGGCCCAGCTGGAGGCAACAAGGTCATGCCCACATCTGGAGCCAGACCCCTGACTCGGCCCAGCTGGTGCTTGTTGCAGGGGAACTTGTGCAGACTGGGACGCTTCAGGATCAGGCCCCAGACTTGGTTCAGATGATGCCTGAGGCAAAGGATCTGGTGCAGACTGAGTCTCCTCTGATTCTGAATCTGAGCCCGAGTTCCAGGCCATCACACCGAGGATGAAAGAACTGTAGAGTTGGAAGGGAAACCCAAGGGTTCTCTAGTCCATCCTTGCAATGCAGGAATCACAGCTCAAGCATCTTCCTCTGCTGGGGGTTCCCTTGGGGGTTCCCCAGCTGTTGCCTCCCCCGTTCCTCCTCACCCAGCCAGTCCCTGACGTGAGCCTTCAAAACGTGGCTTTGGCCTGGGCTTTAATGTATTTACACGCCAGCTTCCAAGCTGGGGCTGCGTTTCACCTGATGGAATGGAAGAGCTGTTTCCAGGGCCACGGTGGCAGACTGGGTAAACAGCCCCCTTGCCAAAGTATGTGTGGCCACAGAACCACAATATTGAACCAAGTTATTAATATACATGCAGAATGGCCCAGTATGCAAACAGCCGGGCCCAAATCTCTCCTCTTGACACAGCACCAGGTGTCTGCCTTTACAGAAGCCTCGCTGGTCCCTCTGGAGAAGAACGTGTCTATGTTCACATGTGGTGGAGGTGTAAATATGTACAATTTGTCTTGGCAAAGGGTGTTTAAGGGGATAACAAATCACTGGGTTACAGCTGACCCAAAGTCCAGAGGTAGCATTATTATCAATTTACGATGGGGTGGAAGTTTCGCAGGCTATGCTCACAAATTTATTCTCAGCTGCACAAATTATGATAGCTAGGAAGCGGAAGGGGCAGGCAGAATATAAAATGGAAGAATGGTGTAAAGAAGTGTGGGGTATAGCTATTAATGATAAATCAACATGTGCCATTAAGGTAAGATGGGGAATATGCAGGAGAAATGATTTTGAGGAGATATGGACGGTGTTTGTAGAATGTGCACTGTTAAAACGGAAAGGGGTCAAACCATCGCAAGAGGTTGGATTTTGGGAGGTTGGATGGTTTAAACGGAATGGTCTTGGTGCTGGGGAGCACATTTTTGTTCTTATTTATTTATGATTATTACTTTGTCAAGGGATGCGGGTGACACTGTGGGTTAAACCACAGAGCATAGGACTTGCCAATCAGAAGGTCAGAGGTTTGAATCCCCGTGACGGGGTGAGCTCCCATTGCTCGGTCCCAGCTCCTGCCAACCTAGCAGTTCGAGAGCATGTCAAAGTGCAAGTAGATAAATAGGTACCGCTCCGGTGGGAAGGTAAACGGTATTTCCGTGCGCTGCTCTGGTTCGCCAGAAGTGGCTTAGTCATGCTGGCCACATGACCCAGAAGCTGTACACCGGCTCCCTTGGCCAATAAAGCGAGATGAGTGCCGCAACCCCAGAGTCAGCCACGACTGGACCTAATGGTCTGGGGTCCCTTTACCTATTAAAATAAAATTAAATTAAAAGAGAGAGAAGAATGTGTCACCATTTCAACAGGAAACTGAATGCTGGCATGGTATAGTGGTTTGAGGACCTGGGAGAGACCACAGTTCAAATCTCCACTTGGCCATGGAGCTCACTGGGTGACCTGGGGCCAGTCACTGCCTCTCACAGCCTAACCTACCTCACAAGGTTGTTGTGGGGATTAAATGAGGTGTGGGAGGAGAACCACGTATGTCATATTGAGCTCCTTGGAGGGAAAGGTGGGATATAAATACAGCAAATAACAAAATATGACGGGGTGGCACCAATCACTTCCTTTAGAGCAGGGGTGGACCCACAAATTTCGCTGAACTACAATGCCCAACCATCCCTGGCTAATGGCCGCACTGGCTAGGGCTGATGGGAATTATATACCTAAATGGCCTCGGTCCAGTATACCTGAAGGAGCATCTCCACCCCCATCGTTCTGCCCAAACACTAAGGTCCAGCTCTGAGGGCCTTCTGGAGGTTCCCTCACTGTGAGAAGTGAAGTTACAGGGAAGAAGGCAGAGGGCCTTCTCGGTAGTGGCACCCATCCTGTGGAACGCCCTCCCACCAGATGTTAAGGAAATGAACAACTACCAGACTTTTAGAAGACATCTGAAGGCAGCCCTGTTTAATGTTTAATAGGTTATTGCATTTTAATGTTGTGTTGGAAGCCGCCCAGAGTGTCCGGGGAAACCCAGCCAGATGGGCAGGGTATAAATTATTATTATTATATTATTATTGTAGTTCAGCAACATCTGGAGGACCAAAGGTTCCTGGCTTCTGCTTCAAGGTATTTGTATGGTGATGGTGTCTTCCTCCAGGGCCGTCTTAAGCATATCTGCCCCCCATTTCCCAGAGTTGTCGCGTTGCCGGCGAGGCTGGAGGAGGCGGGCAGCGGCTGGAGGGCGGCTCCTCCGGTGGGGAAGAGGCAGAGGCTGGACGTGGCACCTCCCAGCTCAGCTGGCTGCTTCTTGCCACGGTGGCCACAGCAGACGGAGGCTCCAGGCACTGTGCTGCTTCGGCACGGCATGGCGGAAGTGGGCAAGGGTGGCAAGCTGATGCCAGGAGGCACCACGTCCAAGCCTCCGCCTCTTCCCTGGTGCCCTCCAGAACTTGGCGCCCCGGCACCCCACGCCACTAGCCTCTATGAGTAAGACGCCCCTGTCTTCCTCCATGGTCTCTCCATGTAATTCCCCTAGGAATCCCATTGAGGAGATTCCAGCCAAAGATCAGGAAGAACTTTCTGATAGCAAGAGCTGTTCGACAGTGGAACGGTCTCCCTTGGGAGGTGGTCAACTCTTCTTTCATGAAATTTTTAAAGCAGAGGTTGGGTGGCCATCTATCATGGTTGCTTTAGTTGAGGTTCCTGCACTGCACTTGTAGATAACTACAAGTCTATAATTCCATGATACCAAAAGGAATTATGGATTTGTTAGCCTTGCAGTCGTCTCAAGACTCGGTTGTTGTTTTGGAGGTTAGGTGGTCAGTTATGGAGAAGAGGATATTTTATGAGAGATATACAGTGGACACCATGTGATCCGTGTGGGATGCATGTTCACAACCAACAGCATTTGCAACCTGCAGTGGTGCGTCTGCGCATGCACGGGTTGCGATTCAGCGCTTCTGCGCATGTGCGCATGTGCAACCGCCAAAACCTGGAAGTATCCGGTTCCGGTATTTCCAGGTTTCGGCACATCCGTAACCTGAAAAAATGGAACCTGAAGTGTCTGTAACCCAGGGTATGACTGTGTCTTTATTGCAGTCCATAGACCCACAAAACAGTTTCAAAACAAGATACAGTTAAGACAACCAAATAACAGGCGAAAGAGACCGAGGTAGTCATTTTGTTATGTTTAGAGCATGTTGGTCTTTTTTTCCTTGCGACCTCCGAAAGAAACTTTGCCACAGTCATTGTAAGGCTATTTTATGAAGTTCCACCTTGACCCTGAACTTCCTTCCTAAGAAGGATCTGCTTGGAATCTTCTTCAGTCTGTCCTTTTCAACAGAGGACGACGAGATGGATAATGTAGGTTTTGGCAGAATACGAGCTGCAGCAGAAGGGAAACGGCGCTGCATGTGACAAACGCACAATGGGGCAGAAAATGATGCCTTAGGTTTGGGTGGCCTGATCCTGACATTAATGCAAGTTCACTTTAAGCAAAGGAGTGGATTTAACATCTTGTAAGTCTCCGAGTTGGGATGCAGGTGGCGCTGTGGGTTAAAGCCTCAGCGCCTAGGACTTGCCGATCGAAAGGTCGGCGGTTCGAATCCCTGCGGCGGGGTGCGCTCCCGCTGCTCGGTCCCAGCGCCTGCCAACCTAGCAGTTCGAAAGCACCTCCGGGTGCAAGTAGATAAATAGGGACCGCTTACCAGCGGGAAGGTAAACGGCGTTTCCGTGTGCGGCTCTGGCTCGCCAGAGCAGCGATGTCACGCTGGCCACGTGACCCGGAAGTGTCTCCGGACAGCGCTGGCCCCTGGCCTCTTAAGTGAGATGGGCGCACAACCCCAGAGTCTGTCAAGACTGGCCTGTACGGGCAGGGGTACCTTTACCTTTACCTTTAAGTCTCCGAGTCATTCCTTCACTCGTAGGGCGAAAGGTTCAAGGATTGTCTGCTTCCCACCAACTTCTATTGAGTGTCAATAAACAAATGAGTGTCAACGTATAAAAGTGCTTCATCTTCAATTTGTGGCATGTGCTTGCTTGTTTTTTAAAAATCCATCAGATCCCATTAAACGTTCAGGAATGTGCAAGGCTGGAAATCCCCTTGGTGCTTTTTAAAAAAGGTTCCCTTTGCCTCCATAAAGTCAAATGTGTCAGATTCAGGCTCTCACTCCCTCTCCTCACCCCCCAAAAATAGAAATCTTGGCATGGGCCTCATCGACCCTCCTCCTTACCTATATTCCTCAGCTGCCGTGCCACTGTGTTTTTTCGATGGGCCCTGCTGAGGTAATGTCTTGTGAGGACACGGCTTTTGAAAAACGTACTGGCCTCCTAAGACTTTCTGCGCAGGGCTCCGGGTTTCCACTCTTTCGGCCCCACCACACCGAGCAATTTTGTGGGTTCGTTGGGATGCCGTTGCCGCAGCAACCAAACAGAATCTCCCCCCTCCCCTACTCCAGACTGGCTGGTTTTCAGATGGCAGCCATGGCGATTGCGAGAGGATTTCAGGCCCCACATCACGGGCAGCTTCTTCCTTCTTCCTGCCAGCAAATTTGTGTCAATCATACAGAAGCAAAGGAAAATTCTGGAGTGATGTGCCCCAGATGGACTGAAGAGCTAATCCCTCTGCATTTCATCTGGTTTAATGATTTAAATTTGGTTTGCTTTCAATAGTTGTGTGTTTTTAATTTTTTTTAAAAAGACATTATGGCGGATCCCTCCAGACCAGAGAGCTACATACTCGGTTTGGAGGGAGCAATGAGACTCCAGGGAGCTTTTTGGACTATGAAATGAAAACCCCACCATATTTTATGCATTCATTCATCACTTGCCTCAGACATAGTAACAAAAACAGAATACATAAATTAAAAGCAACAATAACGAGTGTAGCACATTCAGATAATCATTCAATATTGAATCATGCGCTCAATGTTAAATTTACCACCACAACTCCCAAATTAAACATCGAGCATTTAAAGTGCTACTGCTATTGAACAACTGGTTGCATTAACTAGGGTTTTAATGTGAATTATCTAAAACTCTGGTGTGGGGCCTGTGGCCCCCCAGATTTGGATATTGCTAGACTACAATTTCCACAGTCTCTAACCATTAGTCATACTGTCTGGGACAGATGGGTATTGAGAGTTCAGCAAAATCT